>NC_038254.2:45195424-45330229 GCF_000004515.6 Glycine max | reverse complement strand
AAAAGAGAACTGCCGAAAGCCGAACTGAGCCTGACGGGATCATTTAGTATCATAACTGGAGAATGATTGAGACTTCTGGAATGATGAAATAAGAAAGAAAAGGTGAAATTTAAAAAAGGAGATGGAAAGAATAATAACACAATCTTGAAAAATTGATAAGTTGAGAATGATTCGTCATACAGAATCTAAGGTTTCACACAAGAATCAAGAAAGACATTCTATTAACTATGTCTAATATGAAATTTCATCAGAAACTACTAACAAAGTGTTTAAAAAGTTTATTTATACCTTTTACTAATAACCCTAAATTAGACCCAAGGTCCAATAACTAATATAATAATTAAAAGACTTAAAAATAACAATTACAAGTCCAAAATTAGGTCTAAAATACAATTAAAAATGAAAATAAATCCTATTCTAAAAGTTGGCAAAAATTTATGAGTTTCGCTTCTTCTTCTCTCTCCTCCATGAGAGAATTTAGTTTTTCACCAAGTTCTTCTTAAAATCTCTTACTCCTTGCTCAAGTGATGGTCCATCAATGTTGAGTCTACCCAAGTCAAACTCTTCCTTCTTAGGCCCTCCTTAAGGTTAAAAATGGTTAGCATCTAGAACGGCCTGGACAACTTACTTTTAAAGCAAAACCTCCACTTTTTATTTCTCAAATTTTTACTTGAGAAAATAATTAATATATTTAAATCATGATTTTGAAAATCTGACATGATCGATCTGTAAATTGATGAATTGGTCTGTTCTCTAATCAAATAGATACTAAATCAATCAGATAAGAAATCGGATTAATGGACCTAAAATTGATGAAACGGGTAAAAATTGGAGGTTTTCGGTTTGTAGCGGTTCAATTCATTGACCTACACATTTGTCCCTCATTGTCAAAAAGTGTGCTTCGTAATTCTTAATTTGTTCTAAAAATACCTTTTTCTTTTTCATTTTTGAACATACCAACTCTTAAAAAGTGTGTCAAGTTAATGAAGACATTGATCTTATCTCACTTCGATTTGATTTTAAAATAAGCCACACTGATCTGATTTATATATTGTGTAATTATATAATGTCACATGTGACTTTTTTTGCCATATTGGATTATTAACTTTAATTTTTTGTTTTTTATAATTAAAACTTAAGATCTTTTTTGTAAATTTGGTATTTTTAATTTAATATTTTTTTAAAAAGATACTCTTATCTTTAATTAATTCCTAATTTTAAACCTAACATTTTTTTTCCACATCATCAAGTAGAAAGAGCACTCACTCCACAAGCACAAGGATTTAATGTTATGAATTGTTCATGACTACGTTGTATTTCATATAAGTAGCAAAATTAACTAAGTTCCTTCGATCCCCAGCTTTGACATGGAATTACAATTGGGGGTAACACTTTACCTTAAAATGGACTGACCCGGTAGAAAAATAATTAGTTAAATGTCAACTAAGAAGCCCTGTGTATCTTCTGATCTTTAAAAAAAGGTTCCACATTATAGTTAGCAGTATAGCTTCAAATGGAAAGAGTTAACAAGATATACATGGAGTTGTTTTCAACTTGATTTTTAGTTGTGTAGATTTTTTCCTGGTTGCATTTAAATTTGAATTGCAAGAGAGTGTTTAAAATAATTTTGACACTTTAAATGAGACTAAAGTGGGATCGATGATTAGTCCCATAATCCATCCTAATGAATGAAACTTATGGACATAGTTTTAAAAACTAAACCGTGATCAATCAAGTCATGACATTGGGTCAATAGTTAAACTAGTGGGTCACTTATTGAACTGCATAACTTGATTTTTAATAATAATAAAAAATTCCTTACCCTATATTAAAAAAAGCCAAAAAAATCACATCACAAATTAATATAATATTTTATTATTATTGGTTATTAGTTGAATATAGAATTTGTATGATATATTATATTAATACTATAACTAATTTTGTATGATATATATATATATATATATATATTATAAGGGAAAAAGTCTGGTAGTTATGTTGGCTTAGTGGAAAAAACAATGTGTTATGTTTAATTAGGTCTTGATTTCAAATCTAGCTTGGGTGAGTTTTTGTAATTTAATTGTATTGCTCCCTAGGTATATTGTATATATAGTTTTTGAAATTAGGTATTCAGAAGCATAGTTGTAGCACAAATGACAATTCATTCAGCACATTGGGATAAGAAGCACAGTTGTAGTACAAACGACCCACTTTTGGATGATGACCGGTGCACAAACTATAATTTCCATAGTCTGGCTAGCCTATCTTATATTAAATTAATAACCTATAAAAACATATAATATATTCATATATATATATATATATATATATATATATATATATATATATATATATATATATCCCAATCCAACAATTAAATATCAAGGTCTCAGGTCACAACACAGACCCTTGACATATTGTCCAAAATATCAACTAATAACGATGTTGGTCATAAATACTAATCATCAAAGAGTCTTAAAACATCATAAGTACATCATCAACATATCTATAAGAGAGGATCATTTAAATTTCAAAATAAAGAAATTCTCTCTAAATATATTACTACTCTTATCCTTATAGCTGCATTATACTGGAGTCACAAAAAAACTCTCCATTAGACGCAATGGAGACCTACCAAAAGATAATCAAATTCATGGATAGGTCAGCAAATCCCAGGAAGTCAGCTACTCCACTATTTATGTATATGAGAAAATAAAATAAGGGGATAAGTCATAAAGACTTAGTGAGAGCATAAAATACAAAACGGACAGGAAGGAGAGCATAACATAGCACGAGTCTTAACATCCAAGAGGAATTTAAATAACATTAAATAAAGAAAAATAAATACAATTGCTTTTAGGAACTATTGTGTACTCCCTTGAAAAATTTTAGAACTATATATAAAGTTGTATTCAAGAATAATAACTTTATAATCAAACTTTCATTCCACTATGTGCACATAGACCACATTATCTCTTCGTTGTGGCAAACTGTAATTATAGAACTATGACATTTAGCACGTAGGCTGCATTATCTCTACGTTGCAGGGAATGGATCTTTAGGAACTATGGATATTCAACCCATAGACTACATTATCTCTTCATTGCAATCAACGGAAAATATAAATATACTATGAGTAGTTGACCCATAGGCTACATCATCTCTTCATTGTAGCGAACAACAAATATAAATATACTATGAGTAATTGACTCAGACTACATTATCTCTTTGTTGTAGCGAACGACAATCAATCATAAACTCACAATAAATAAAATAAACTATAATCCAATATTCATCCTTAATTATCTTATCAAAAATCTCAAAATAAATTCTAATCAAGCGAAAATAAATATTTTTCCTTTATTCTCAAGTACTCCTAAAATTTCAAAGATCACAAAAGAATATATATATGAGCAAGTAAATTTTAATATATATATATATATATATATATATATATATATATATATATATATTAAAATTTACTTGCTTCCCCTAAAAGAATAAAAAAATTTGTCACTAAGTAGATTAGCTACTCACTCAAAAGAACGTAATCAATGTCTTTCAATGTTGTTGGGAGGATCAACCACCTTATTTTTCACAGGATCTAAGCATTTAAAATAAAAAGAACAAGAGATTTAGATAAAATTCCCAAATTTAGCAAACCTAGGGTTTTGAGGAAACCACAATAATCCCTAATACTTAGTTTTCTAACCCTTTTCACACAACCCATAACTAAACAATGTTATAAAATACTCATCTAACATTATGAGTTATAAATTTTTACCTTAAAGAGATTAAATAGAAAATTTAAGGAAATGAGTGGTGTTCCCTTTTTTCTCCAATCACATTCTCGTGCTTGGGAATGACACAAGGATGCAATAAGCTTGATAAATTTTGGAACAATGGAAGAAGATGATTGAAAGGTTGAGAGATGAAAATTTGGGAAGCAGAGATAGGGTTTGAGAGATGGGGGTGGGTTATTGAAAAAGAAGAGGAAATTTGGAAATAGGGGAGGTTTCGAGTGGTTATAAAAACTAAGGGGGATGGTGTTATATATAGTTTTGAAACGCACCATTTCATTTATATATATATATATATATATATATATATATATATATATATATATATATATATATATATATAAATGAAATGGTGCGTTTCAAAACTAGTCCAAGTCCCACGGTTTGATGGTTCGACCAGAAACCACCCACGGGTTGCACTAGTCTAATTGCATGTCCAATATGATAGGTGAACTGAACTAGTTGATCAGTCATCGAGTCTCGGTCTGACAATCAGCTCAGTTTTTAAATTATTTTAAACACTTCTTATGGGGATACTTAATGCTACCCTGCATTAAGAAACAAGCATCTCATCATCTCAATTTTCACACATAAACCTCATATAACTTTAAAAATTTCATTTAATTTAAGAATTAGTTAATGAGATTAATGCCCACACACTATCAATGTAAAAGGGCTTTATACACACAACCAATCACTTTCTTTTATTTTGCCACCTCACATAATAGTGCTTTAATTAAATTAAAAATAATTAGAAAATGTAATTGCATGTTTTCTACCTTTCACCCTCTTTCAGGCCATTACATCTATCCTGCTACTTGTTTCACTCACCTTCCTTTTATCTTTACCTAATTCTCAATTTTGTGAGGTGCACTAGGAGAAAGTTAGAGAGACACTTGGGTTTTTAGTTAAACATTTGGGCTTTTGCATATTATGTTGATGAGAACTTATATACAAAGGATTATAAACAAAAATAACATATTGTCTTGCTTGTACATAAAATTACTTGTAAAAAATATGTGTGTTTATGATATAAATATAATGAAATTTTCGTTAAGTGAAATGTGAATATCGCTACCTATGCACATACTAGAACAACCATTACAACATCTTTGGATATAATATGGTGGAGGTTGAGGCGATAGTCATTGCAAAACGTAAACATGCAAAAGATATGGAGTATTGTAACATAATGTTGTTCATTTTTTTTAACTATTTTTTCATTTTTTATTAAACATTATCATGTGAGGTGACAAAATAGAGGGACGTGATTGGTTGTGTGTAAAGTCTTTTTACACTGACAATGTACGAGCATTAATCTCTTAATACCATATCAATCAACTTAATTTTAAAATATACTATACTTTTTGGAATACAAGAATTTTTTTTCTAGAGAAACCTATGAATGTTTAATTTATTTAATTATTATCACATGATTTTGTGGTTAAATTTGTTATATTTGTATTCTACAAAAAGTTATTAAATATATTCACCACATAACACACATATATAAAGAAATGAATCAAGTGAAAAAACATTGGTTATAGAAGAATTAGAGGGACGAATATTTAGAGTAGATCCTATAATAAATGGTTAAGATTTAAAGATATAGACCCTATCATGAATGACTAAGATTTAAATAAATAAGAGATCTATCTTTAATTATATTAAGGATAGTTTGGCAAAAAATAAATTCTTGGAGAGAAAAAGTTCTTTCAATGGCTAAAAGAGAGATACTCTTGAAATTAGTAGTACGAGTTGTACATATTGCATGAGTATCTATTAGATTCCACCTACTCTTGGTTATGAGCTATAACTAATGATGAAATCATTTTGGTGGGGGAGTGGAAGAAGATAGCAAATGGGAATAAATTGGTTGGCTTAGGGCAAGTTTTGTGCAAAGAAGATTGATGTGGAATGGGCTTTAGAATTTTGTATGCCTTTAATTTTGCTTTGTTAGGGAAGCAAGCATGAAATTTAAGACTATCATCTGTCATGAATTGTCCTGACCTAGGAGCTGAAGTGGGGAAAATGAAAGGGGTATTAAGAGATATCGTGTTGTTTTCATTCTCTATGAATTGTTTGGTCAACTTTTCTCTTACCAATGCATAGTTGATTGTAATATAGAAAATTGGGCTTTGTCTATCCTTGGGTGCTCTCAGATTGTGATCTCTAATGCTACAACAAACCCAATTAATCCAACTATCTTTCTTGAACTAGCTTACTCCTTCATTCTCAGCTTCATTAAAACCAACATTCTTTGAAAATAGTTGAAAGAAATTATTAGAAAAGTAGTGCAGGACAATATTAGTATTAGTAAATAACAATTATAGTCGAATCATTGTGATACTATGCTCCATGCCATTAGGCTTACAATCCAATATGTGATGAATCTAGTAGTTCCTATATTTAATAGTGGTAAGGGACTATGATTTCCACTCCTAGTTATTACTGGAACAACGGTAACAAAGTGGCTGAATTTCATCGCCTTGGAACACCATAGAAAGAATGGAAAATGAATTCTTCTGGCGATGGAAAGTATAGATACATGTTTGTTTTTTTCTGCCTTACTCTTCAACGATTTAATCTGTTGTGTAAGTGATGTTCAATTGCTTAAAAGCAAGAAAGTCATTGTCGATCATTTGAATATGAGTAATCAATATATAGTAAATCTTTGTCGTTTCATGGCAAGAAGTGTTGACCGTGACCTAGTTGGTTCAACTTACAAATATATGATTATGCCTTTAACAACTATTCAACAACAACAACAAATTATGTCATACAATAACCTGTAATGTTGTTGCATTATGTGAAGGAAATCTCATAATGGTTTTCCCGTCTTCCCAAGTTTATAAGGTGTGGTTACAACTTTGTTGCTCATAGATAACTCTTTTCACTGTTATTCGAACTTTTTATGCAGTTCTTAACTATCATTTTTCCAACAAAGTGAGTCATTCAATTGCTTTAATTATATTAAGGAAAAAGTTTGGGAAAAAAATCTTGGAGAGGGAAAATTATTTCAATGGCTGGAAGAGAGATACTCTTGATATCAACAGTGCAAGTTGTGCCTACATATTGCATGAGGATGTATTAGATTTTGTCCAATCTTGGTTAAGGCTGGTCTTGACATTTTAGGGGCTCAAGGCAAAACAATAGATATGGGTCCTTTATATATAAATATTTAAAAAATTAAATATTCTTTTTAAAAAATTTAAACACATAATTTTATTAAAAAATAATGTCTGATTACATTAAATACCATAATTTTAACAAATTAAAATATGTATTACCTTTTTTTCTCCAATCTACTTTAATGTTATCTTTATCATCTAGAAAATATTTTCTCCACTCGTAAAATTTTCTCCTCACTTATCACCTACAAAATAAAATACACAAAACTCATAAAAAGTGATTTCTTCAAGCATTTCAAGATGCAAAATCGTTAATGATAACACCAACATCAATGTTTTCCAACATATCTTTTTCAATAGATAAAACTGCTAGGTCAGACAAACTTTCTTGTGACATCAATGGCCTTAAATAAGTTTTTATTAATTTTAACTTTGAAAAAAAAATTTAACTGATGGTAGAGTCATTGACACTGTTAATACAATTCTACAAGCAACTAAAACATTTAGATATCAATCTATAGTTTTGATGAACTCAAGAATATAAGTCATCAAGCAAAGTCATTTACAACACTTTCAACTCAGAGAAAAAATCATCCAAATCAACATCCAATAAATTATCATGAGAAAATGAAAGATGAAAATTAGTACAACATGTTCCAAAAATACTTTCAAATGTCTTTAATTGCTCAAATGTGTTCTTTATAGAGGTAATTGCCATGACCCTAACAATTAAAAAGTAATTATTGACTCTAAACAACTCATCACTCGACTAAGAAAATTACTCCATCCTCATTACTTTCATCAAATTATTTTTTCCTAAAAACATGACAGTTTTTTTTGAAAAATAGGTTCTACATCTATACCAAGTGCAATACTTTTAGCAACACCTATACTAGATGCAAAACCTTCATTTCTATACTTCTCAAATAATAATAATACACCTTCTAATTGTTTTATGATAGTGTCAACACACATAGACTTAGATTATAATTTCTTGCTCACCATATTAATGGAAAATAAGATGTCATACCAAATAACCAAACCAAGCAAAAATTCAAAATTTTCAAGTGCATTAACCAGACTCTCTGCTTCACTTTTTGACTTGGCATCATCACAAGATTTATGTAATTCTAGCAAAGCCAATCTTATTTAGGGACCTTGAAACCTAATAGCTTTAATGCTTTTAATTCAACTTTCCCAACGAGTATTAGACAAATATTTCACAATTAACCAGGAACAATATCAAGCAAAATTTTTCATCTTTTTGGAAAACTAGAAAACAATGAATATATGCGTTGAACAACTCCAAAAAAGGAAACAACTTTAACACAAGAATGCACCATATCACTAAGAGTAAGATTAAGACTATGACAAGCACAAGACATATATAATGCTTTTGGGTTTAATTCATGAAATCGCTTTTGAACTCCTTGGTGTTTTCCTTTCATATTATAACCATTATTGTAGCCTTGACCCCTCACGTCATTAACATTAAGATCAAAAGACTTCAACACATTTTGTAATTCATTGAAAAGTCTCAATTCAGATGTCTCATCAACTTTTAAAAATTTTAAAAAATACTTCTCAAATTTTATTTTATTATTTGACATATTTATACACCGTACTATTAGAGTAATTTATTCTTGATGACTCACATCAGGGGTACAATCAAGAATTATAAAAAAATATTTTGCCTTTTTAGTGATCTTTATGAAGGAACTTTTAACACTATGGCCCAAAAGAGAAATCATCTCATTTTGAATTTTATGCGCAAGATAATGATAATGAATTTTATGATTGTGAATGTGTCTAACATGATCTTGCACGTTCAAATCAAATTTCGCAATCATTTCAATCAAGCCCAAAAAATTACCATTGTTATCTTGATATAATTTTTCATTGAACTCATGAAAATAAAAATTATGTTTGACAAGACATCTCACAGTTAAAAATATCCTAAGTAAAACTTGTCTCTAGCGTTCTCTCTTTTTCATAACCTCTTGTTGCAAGTTCTTATCAATTATCTGATTTTTATCTAATCTTGCTCTTATTTCATTCCAAGTATTCATGTTAGTCATATGCTCAACACTATTCTGATGTTGCCTAAGTGCTTTGCTAATATGCTTTCAATCTCTTGTGCCCTCATTTGCTAACAAACTCTTGTTATTATCTTTGAACAATTTGCAACAAAAACAATATACTTTGTCAAGATGTTTGGAATAAACCAACCATTTTCTACCTCTTATCCCACCATTGCTTAACTTTCTAGAAAAAAAATATAAATAATTGAAACAATCATTGTTTCACTCTAGATTTAGCTAAAGTAATAGTTTTATTTTTATCTATAAAAAAAACTAAAGTAATAGTTGAAGGCTTAAAGTAATAGGTGATGATAGATGATCAATTCATTATTTTCCTTTTTGCTACCAGCCATTGAGCCCATGAGCCACGTCCTCTATTCATCTTCATACAACATATTTAATTTAATTACTTACAAATGCTATCAATTTTTTTATAAAAGAAAGAAATTTCTCTTGACTAAAAAGTCACTCCGCTATTCCAGCTATATTAGATTATCAGTATTTGGTGGTTTGGTTTGAGTGTATGATAAAATCATTCTCAATATCTTCTTGTTTAAGGTGAAAAAATTAATTTTGTTGCCACAATCATAGAAATTGTGGAAGTTCTTTAATGCTTTAAAAAAATTAAATGCTCAAATTGTTGGAAACTTGAAATTTGGAATCAACAAATTAGTAATTAAATTAGAGAAGTTGAAGAGATTAACATTATATTAATTATGTAAAAAAAACATATTAATTTTTTTTATAAAACCAGAGCATACAATTTTTTTGGGCCCTTCTCCGCTAAGGACTTGGGGTGATAGCCCCTCTAACCCACCCTTAGGGTCGGGGCTGTTCCTGGTGATGAGCTATAATGAAAGATGAAATCATTTTGGTGAGGGAGTGGAAGAACACAACAAAAGGAAATACATTAGTTGGAACAAGTTATGTACAAAAAATATTAATGGTGGAATGAGCTTTAGTATTTTGTACCCCTTTAATTTTGCTTTGTTAGGAAAGCAATCATGGAATTCAAGACTGCCATCTGTCATGGACTGTCCCGACCTGAAAGATGAAGGGGAGAAAATGGAAGAGGTATTAAGAGATCTGATATTGCTAGAAAATTAGATACCTTTTTTCATTCTCCATGAATTGTTTGCTGAACTTTTCTCTAGACAAGGCGTAATCGATTTTAATATAGAAAATCGAGCTTTGTCAATCCTTGGATGCTCTCGGATTGTGATCTTTAACTAGCCCCATTAATGCCACTCACCCTCTTGAACTAGCTTACTCCTTTATTTTGAGTTGGGTAAATAATACGGAAAGATAACAACGTTCATTGAGAATAGATAAAAAAAGTTATTGGAAAACTTGTACAGGATGATATTTGTATTAGTAAACAACAATTACAATGAAATTGTTATGCTACTATGTTTCATGCAGTTGGGGTTACAATCCCATATGTGTTGAATCCCATAGTTCCAATATTTAATAGTGGCAAGGAACTAGGACTTTTACTCCTGCTTATTACTGTAACAACTATAATAAAGTGGTTTAATTTCATTACTTGTGAACATCTTAGAAAGAATGGAAAATAATTCTTCTAGTGGTAGAAAGTCTAGAAATGTGTTCACTTTTTCTTCCTTGCTCTTCAATGATTTGATCTGTTGTGCAAGTGATGTTCAAGTGCTAAAAAGCACGGAAGTCATTGCCAACCATTTGAATGAGTAATCAAGATATGGTGGATATGTTTTGTTCCATGGCAAAAGTAGTTGAACGTGACCAAGTTGATTCGACTTAGAGATACATGATTCATGTGTTTAACAACTATTCAACAACAACAACTTGTATCATAGAGGGGCAAACCTACACACATGGTTGGGGGCCTTGGCCCCCCTATTTTTTAATATATATAATATATAAAATTAATATTAAAAAAATATTTTCATTTGAGAGTTTGAATATAGAAATAATGTTACCTTTATTTTTATTTGGCTTAAAATGTAATTTTGATCTTCCTATTTTTAAAAATATGCAACTTTGGTCCCTCTATTTTAAAATAGAGATATTTAATCCTCCTATTTTTTAAATCTTGTAATCTTAGTCTCCCTATTTTAAAATAGAGACATTAGTCTTTCAGTTTTATAAAATCCGCAATTTTGGTTCTTTCATCAAATTAAAAAAGCTTTGATCGGTAAGAAATTAATTTGATGTGGCCCAAATTTACTGATGTGTCACAAGATAATTAGTTTAATCTACATCATTGTCAATGTTAATCTCTTATAGCAAATGCCTTCAGTTTCAGCGAAGGACCCAAATTGTAGATTTTATACAAGTAAGGGACTAAGTGTCTCTATTTTAAAATAGATGGCTAAAATTGCAGATTTAAAAAAAATAGGATGACTAAATGTCTCTATTTTAAAATATGATGATCAAAATTATGGATTTTGAAAAATAGAGGGATCACAATTGCATTTAAGCCTTTCTATTTATAAGACTCAATTACCTAATTTATCATGATCATGGAAATTTGTTAATTTAATAGAAAACGATAAATTTGTTCTCATTTTTTTTTCAAAATTATCCTTGTTATTAATACTTCTCTCTCTTAATTGTTTGTCACTGCAATTAATTATAGGGCTGTTAACCTTTGTCTATAGGATACTCTTACATACACTATATAAGGAATTGATAATTAACTTGAATCTCTTAAGACATACAAACAGTCACACTCTCTTTGTTTACTATTCTTCATATATGTTTTTTTTTTCGATCATCTCATATTTATTCTTCTTATAATTGTTTGTGAGACTCTAACATGTTTCTAACTTAAGTGTATGAGACTAGCTTTGAATTTATAATCTAAATGCCATCATATAAAATTTGGAAAAGTAAACTAAATATCAAATTGTACCAAACATTTGTTGGAATTTTTTTAATAAAGTTTTATGACATGATTAATTGGACTTTTTTAATAAATAAAATATAGTTAGTGTAGATTTTTATCACAAATTCATTAAGTTGTATTCACCCCCTTCCTCTCCTTAACTTTTATACTTGGGTCCGCCCTGGGGTCATACAATACCCTATAATTTTGTGGCATTATGATGATTTACTATAATTTTTCTTCGAATACTTACTTTTCTTAATTTGACTAAAAAAACCTTAAACATTAGTTATTTGGGGCAAAAGAAGTATACTTAATAAATTAAATAATAATAACTAATTTTTTTAAAATTAAAATAAAAAATAATTATTTTTATTTATTGTTAAGTTTAGAAGATTACCTTATGCTTGTGTTCGGGCTGTAGAAAAGAAAAAGAATGAGAGTGTGAAGGATGAAAAGGAAATAAAAGATTTGAATTAAAGTGATTTAGTAGGTAATAAAATAAAAATAAAATAAATGGTATTTTTACAATTCTAATTTTACCCATGTGTTTGTAATTTTTTTATGGAAGAAAAACCTTTTTTTAACCATTGCTATTATATGCGTGTTTTGTTATTAAAAAAGGAAAGTGCATAATCAATTTTGGCAAAAGCATAATTGAATAGTACCATCTCAGACACATGCGCAAGGTGATTGACGGTTAGGACCCCCATTTTGAGGGCCCCCACAACTTTTAAAAAATTTGAAAAAAAAATTATTAACTTCATTTTGGTGAACTTTTTAATATATAAGAGTTTTGTGTATTATTTTTTTATGGTTAAATTTATAAATTCATGAAATTTTTTTGTTGATAAATTATTTATGAAATAAATTTTCATTGTTTAGGGATCTCTTTTTTAGTTTTGGCTCTGGACCCTAAAAATGTCCGAGATGACACTGTAATTGAATATGACCTTGAATTTGACACAAGAGATCCTTTAAAAACAAGGTGCCCTTGAATTTGGCAACAGCATAAACCATTTTGCCCTCGAAAGAAAATTGAATATGTAAACAAAATCGAATGTGTTCAAAACTAAATCGATTATGCTCATGGTCCTTTCCTCATAAATGGAATTTCTACTGCTCATAATCAAATATGTTTTCAAGTAGAGGAAAAGTTATAAAAGATTAAAGTTGGGATGATCACAAGGCCCACGAAGTGTTTGTAGATGCATATGTTGTATGAAGATTTTGATGATGTCAAAAGATTAAAGCTATTCAACGTTGATTCAACTCAAGATCAAGAAATCAAGAGAAATGATTAACAATTAGTCCTTTATATGTTAAAAGAATCTCTTAAAGAGGTTGCAAAGGTTTGGCCTTAAAAGTTATAGCTTTCAAAATATCTTACAAAGTTTTTTAAGTAAGTACTTCATTTTGAAAAATATGTGTTTTCTCTCTGGTAATCGATTACCAGATAGAAGCAAGAATAGTTTTTAACATATTTCAGAAAGATTTGAATTTGAATTTTAAAATATGTAATCGATTACAACTATTGTGTAATCGATTACCAAACACGAAAAGTTTTGAAATTCAAATTGAAGAGTTATAACTTCACAAAATAAATGTGTAATCGATTACCACATATCTGTAATTGATTACCAGTGAGGAAATTCTGAAAATAACTCTGAAAAGTCACAACTCTTCACATGTTTTTTGAAAGGCCACCAAAGGCCTATAAATATGTGACTTGTACTCAAAATTCTTTAGAGTTTTTCAGAACATTCATTGTCCTATCCTCTCATAAGAAAATCTTTGGCCAAACACTTGCAAAATCATTAAGGATTCTTATAAGTCTTCAACTTGTATCATTCTTCTCTTAAAGAGAGACAAATATTCTTCTGTACTTCAAAGCAAACTATTGTTAATAAAGAGACAATGAGTCTCTTGATTTGTAAAGTTCTTTGAACACAAGGAAGGATATCCTTAGGTGGTTCAGAAGTTGTAAAGGGATTTATAAAGTTAGTGAAAATCTCAAGTTGATTACTTAAGGACTGGACGTAGGCATAGGGCGTGATCGAACCAGTATAAAACTGAGTTTGCAATTCTCTCTTCCCTAAACTCCTTTAATTTATTGCATTTTAATTTTACTTTGCATATTTAAAGAAATTTCAAGTAAATTGTTCTTTACTTCTTTTCTATTAAGTTTGCATATTCTTTTTTAAAGAGAGAATTAAAATTTGTTAGGGGAAATTTTTTAAACTTAATTCACCCCCCTCTTAAGTTATTGAGGCCACTTGTTTAATAGTGTTGAGAGTAGTTTCGAAAATAAGGAAAAATTATACACTTTCACTCCTCTTTCATCTTAGTTTTGAACTAAAAGTAAAATAAGTGGATCCTACCACACACTATTTACAATTTCCAAGGACACTTTCTATGCAAATGAACGACGGAGGTAAATGACTTTCAACTGCCTTCATTGCATCTTCAACTTTTAGTTGAAACTTTCATCGCAATCGCAAATGAAAACACCTATGTAAGATGTAGGGACATATTTAACCTCAATTGCTTGAGTAGTAACATTTTATAATGTACTATTTGGTTTAAAGGAATGAAAGAGGTGTGAAAGTAAAAAAAAAATATATATATATTTGAATTAAAATAAAGTGTAAAAATGTGAGACTCACTAATTTTTAAAACTTTATACTTAAATGTACCTAAGTGGAATTAAATCAAATACTACCTAAAGCAATGAATATTACCAACAAGTCATTGGTCCAATTGGTGTTAGACTCGATTTCATTAATGAAGGTCTCAAATTTGAATTTTTTGAATGAAAAAAACATGATTGGCAGGAAAAAAAAATCTAACTAAAGGTGACCAACTAGATTTACCATCGAAATTAGTCATCAACAAAGTTAGTAAATATTTCGTTACCAATAACAATATAAAAAAACAATAAACACTACCATAAAATATATTTTTCATCCCCATAAATATGGATGTTTGAAATTTATTTTTGTAAAATTTTCAATAGGTTTTTCGTCTTCACAAAATTAAAATGTGTTATTTTTTTTATTTAAAACAAGATTTCAAACCTAAGTGCATGATTTTTTTTTTTTTTGCATTACTTATATGTGCAACTAGTTTAAAAATGTGAAATTTTACATTCAATTCTATGCATAAATAATATAAACTCATCACATTTACATCGATTATATATATAATAAATATAAAAAGTTATTATTGTATATTTAAATTTATCCAACTTAAGTTCAGGTAAAAAAAATATATTTCAATTTTGTGAGAATGAAAAGTATTAAAAAATTTACAAAAATAAAATTTTAGATATTTTTCATATTTATGAGAAAAAAATATATTTTAACTTAAATACTATAATATTATTGGATAATTTTGCATAATTTTCTTGTTTTTCATATTTGTTGTTTTGTCGTGGTAACAATTTTTATACGAGTTTTGCTTCCTTGGGCAATGTGCAATAATGAGTTTTTGCAATGAAGAGAGAATCCCGAGGAGAAGATTCAACAAGAAAACAGAACTTGTCTCTGTTACTGTTACTGTTAATGTCATTAGAAAGTGGAAATTCCTTTTCCCACGCGCTCCAAAGTGCAGTAGAATCATCAGCAGCTTCTGTCACTGTCAGTGTCCCTGTCTGTGGGGCCCTCATTCCACTTTCTCCACCCCCATTTTATGAAATCCACCTTTGAATCACTTTCAAGTCCGCAAGATGAAAGAGAATGCCAATGACCGTAATTTTTATATAAAGGGTTGTGCTGGTGTTGCTGTTGCTGTTGGCATGTATAATAGTAGAATAGAAAAACCAAAGCTTTGTGGGTTTGTGTGGACTTTTTTTTAGTGCAAAAAACAAAGTGCCACCCCTCTCTTTTTTTCCCCACTTTTTCTACCTTCTGGGGTTATTGATTATCCATCAAAATCTCTTCTTTTTAAGTGTGTGGGGGAGTTTCACTTGGCTTCTTTCTCATGGAGTGTAATGAATTTGTGTATGGTGAAATTCTTTGATTCCACAGTCAACAGTACAAGAGTGGTAAGCATCATAAGCATAGGCTTTGTTTTGTCAGTTATTGCTTCAAATGTGATGAATGATGATGACCTTTGGTTGCTGAAAAAATGAATCAGCGAGAAAAATAGGATTTTGATTTTTGGGTTGGTTCTTTTATTCTGAATTTCTGAATGAGCAAAGTGTAATATTGTGGGATTTGGTTCTTCATTTTATAGAGTTGACTTGTTATTTTCTTGGCAGAAATTTTCAAGTAATCAAATAGACTTTTTGGTCAAATTTGTTTGACAAATGTTGTGTTTTGGTTTTGCAGGATGTGTGTTCTTCTATGCTGAGCTGTTTTTTAAGGCTTAATTCATAGTTTAGACCTTTGGGGTTTTTCTTCTAAAATCACTTTGTTGGAGTTTGTCTGCAAGTTGCTTCAAAATGGCACAAAAAATGGAAATAGTGAGCACTTCTGGTCATCATTGATTGTGACAGCACGGCTCTAAACACATACTCTCTCATAGTCTTGTGTTGGAGGAGCCAAGCAATGACTGTTTTCATGCTCCTATGTGCAACAGGGCCACCGATCAAAAGAAGAGCGGGTTTGAGAATTAAACAAGCAGGGAGAGGTTCATACAGAGGAAGCTAGGCGTGTGTTTGAAGTTGCTATTGGGTTTTTCTTTTGTTTTTCTTCTTTGTTTTGCGTAGTCCTGGAAAGTAGAACAGAAAGATGGATGCCACTTCTATAATGCATTTGTTGAAGGGCTTTTGTGATCACACACAATGGAAATATGCTGGTTTTTGGAAGCTTGACCAACATTTTCCTATGTAAGTTCTTTGGCTAGTAGTTGTTAATAGTTTTCTAATTGAGAGAATGATATACTTAACCATTTAAAATGATGACTCCTGTTCACTTTGATAGTTTAATTATATTGTTGCTTCTATATATCTGCGTTGCAGTTCTTTAAAAGGGATGCGGATTAATTGGATTATCAGCTGAAATTTGTCTACAAGCTTCTTTTTATCTTATATATAGAATACTATACCTGTCGTGTCTTATAGAAAAGATCAAAATAAACTTCTGAAAAGGTTCCTATAAATATAACCAGAGGTAATATGATATCAAAGCTTCTTTTCACCTACTCAATTGTTTGTTGAGAAACACAATCTAGAACCTCAAGGTCAAAATCCCTTTGATCAAATTGGAAATTAATCCCATTACTCAGTGACCATTCTAGCAAACAATGAACTGTTGTTATTAAGATAATAAATAAAATCAATGTCAACCATCCCATCTAGTGTGTTACTTATTACTAGTAATAGGCTTATTAGTATGTTGAATGAAATTATGTTTGCTCTTTAGAATTAAAGATCTAGCATATATGACACAAATCTATTTGTTTTAGGACGTTGACCTGGGAAAATGGTTACCAGAAAAGAGATGAGGTTAAGGAAAGTATGTGGGGTGACCTCAGTTTCAAATCCCCAGATGAGTTATATTCTTCAAGCGGTGAAAATTCTGATTATTCGGCTCGATTACTCTTGATTGAAATGTCTCATCGCAAATACAGTTTGGGAGAAGGGTAATAACTTCAGTTTTATTGTTTTTATATCTAAAGTTGTTGCAAATTACTCCATCTGATCAAAACAATTGACTTTAGAAAACTAAAAATATTAAGTACATTTTCTAACTTTATCCTTGTCTTCTTCTGACAACTCTGCTAAGTAAAAATGAGAGGATTCTAATGGAGTGAGCTGTTAAAGTAGAGAAATGAACTTATTTTCGTTTGTAGTTGAAAACTGAAATATAATGTTTTATATTTGAGAAATTCCAAATGCATGTTTCTAGAATGAGGCCAGGAAAGCATATGATCTAGTCATTCTGCTATCTGTATTACTTTATTGTATGCAAGATGTCATAAAGTAGCACGTTTTTGTGTCCTCTTAGAGGAAAGATAGGGTGCTAAATCTAAATTAATTATAGTATTCTTGTGAACAAGAAAAATATTT
Source organism: Glycine max (assembly GCF_000004515.6). Classification (NCBI taxonomy): domain Eukaryota; kingdom Viridiplantae; phylum Streptophyta; class Magnoliopsida; order Fabales; family Fabaceae; genus Glycine; species Glycine max. Next base: position 45,312,338 of record NC_038254.2, on the reverse strand, counting down.
GTATTATGATCTATAAAGGTGATTCAAATTCAATAAGCTTACTTAATATCATTTGTTCAGGGTTGTTGGCAAAATAGCTCTCGCCAGGGATCATTGTTGGGTTTCATATGAGGATATTCTCACCAGTAAATTTGACACAGATTTAATCACTGAGGTGAGATTCTATGCATTCAATTTCCACTTAGGAGTAAAATTAAGCTCACTGCTTTGAAATATTTAATAACTGCTATCTTTTCCTTCTCCAGTGTCCTGATGAGTGGCTGCTTCAATTTGCATGTGGCATCAAGGTATTATGTCTTGCCTTTATATATTATTTAGTTTGTACTATAAGTATGATCTGATTTCAATTTCTAATTTCTGGATATATTACAAGGCATTTAGCATGTGGACTTATCAGTGTGTTAGTGACTAATCATTTTATATTAAGACTTGCCTTACATATTATTTCCACAATTAATGAGTGCAATTCAAGTTAATGTTAAGTTGATAATTTGAATTTATTTCAGACTATTGTGCTTGTACCAGTGCTTCCACAAGGGGTTTTGCAATTCGGTTCATTTGAAGCGGTATGTATATATTTTATGTTTGGATCCTGACCCAGACAGGCTGTAGCTTTTACAGATTGAAGTTATATACTTATATCCTGATGCATGCATATCTATTAATCCTGTGCCACGAATTCTGGCAATTTTGTTCCCTATAGTCGTAAATTTTGGTCTATTACTCCCAATCTATTAGCATTTTGCATACCTGCTACAGCTCATTTATTTTTCTTTTTTCTTTTTTTTTCAGTTTTCACATACCTTACAGGTTTAGGCACAAAAATTGGTTTTCTTATCAGTGTGCTAATTGGTGCAATTGTTGTTAAGGACTTGTGAGATCATGTGTATTTTGGAGGAAAATCTTTGCTTTATGCTTAATATGATTACATAATGCTTTCTTGTCCTGTCAACATTTTAGGTTGCTGAAGACAAGGAATTTGTTACCAATATCAAGGAGAAATTCTATTCCACTCATTATCTGGAAGCAGATATTACCCCTTTAAATTTGGGAACTGATTGTCAAGATGTGTCATTCTCAGACCTAATGCATAATTTGATGGGCAGTTTGGATGAATCATCATCTTCTGTTACAAAAAGTATATTGAAAAGTGAAGTTTCAACTAGTCCTGCTGCCCTCAATTCAAATGGTTCAAGGTTGAACCCGACTATGCTATCATTTATTCAGGATGACTGTTTCTTTTCTAGAGAAAATTTACTAGAATCTCTGAAAAGAGAAAATGAAAATGAGATAGGTTCCTCATCAACTGAGATGCCAAGACATATCGGTAAGGTGGAGACAAAACCTAATCATATGGAAGAGATATGGTCCTGGTCTCACTTGCTCAACAATGTTGGAGTATTTAGAGAGATGTCAAATGGATTAGACTCTTCCTCGGTTATAAATACAACACAGAAACAACTTGGAGGCATTGAAACTGGCCATGATGCTAAGAATGTGAATGACTTCGCTTTTCCCTCAGAGTCTGAATTCCGCAAAGCACTTGGATCAGTTTCATATGGAGAGACAGGCAAATTTATGTCAAAATGTATCTCTGTTGAGGAAACATACAGTAACTCAACTCTTGTAATCAACAAAAAAGAGCATGATCATATTAAAGGTTTGGAGTTTCCCAAAGATGTTGATCTGGAATATCTTTTAGATGCTGTTGTTGGCAATTTTTGTGGTGCTGCTGCTGATACTTCAAGTATATCCAACAGTGTTAGGTCTCTTACAACCATGCCAACAGAGTTTACCAGTTCCATTCAGCCAGAAAATTATTCAGAAGAAAGCACTTTGATTGTGGATAGTTCAGATGTGAAAAATGATCTTATGCCTGCAATCATGGTCAAGGGAAAAGATGAATTTTCTAACCATTTTACATCATCTTTTGATGGAAATGCAAGCTTATTGATTGACGAGGCACAACAGGAAAAGGCTAATAGTCATATGCAGCCTATTGGTGGACCAAAGCTCTCTAGCTCAAGCAAGAAAAGAACAAGAGTTGGTAACAACCAAAAGTCAAGGCCAAGAGATAGACAGCTGATCATGGACAGGATGAAGGAGTTGAGAGAACTTGTCCCAGAAGGTGGTAGGGTAAGAATTTATGTTTCAGGACAAAAGCTAATTGTTTGATTTCCCTTTTTGTACTTTGTGAAAAAATTTTAACTTTGGCCTTATGATATGCAGTGTAGTATTGACAACCTCTTGGAACGTACCATAAAGCACATGCTGTACTTGAGAAAGATAACAAGCCAGGCTGAGAAACTGAAACGAATTGCTAATCGGGCGGTAAGGCTCACTATATTTCTGAAAAATTAAAAGCAAATGTTATCTCCGAGACTGGGAAACTTGTTTTTGTTGGTCATCTAAAATAACTTTAGGTTTGCTAATTGCAATCCGTTGTGCACAAAAGCTTCAATTTATCCTTTAAGCCAAGGCATAATGGGTAACATACAACAAGAAAAGGAAATGCAAAGGAAAAATGCATGAAAGTTTATTTGGAAGAGCTTATTTACAACACATTTTATGACATAAACACTTGCATAAAGAGTTGGAAGAGCTTTAAGAAAGCAGCTCATAATATGTTCATAAATATTTTTCAACTTATTTTAATAAGATCTTTAGGATAGCTATAGAAATAACTTTATTAAAAACAGTTTAACCCTATTTCCTCTTCAATTATAGAAACAAGTTATACAAAGACAAACACTTAATACTTAAGCTGTTTATCCAAAATAATGCACCCAAAATCTGTTACAACTGCTTGATTAAGCTTAACATTGTCAAGTTGGTGCCTAGGTTCCCGAGTGCAAAAGACAGAAAGTCAATGCTAGCCACCCAGGAAGGAGCTGTGCATTTGACTTTGAAAGTGAAGTATCTTGGCCTATAGTCATAGAAGATCTGGAATGCTCAGGGCACATGCTCATAGAGGTATGCTATTTCTTCTCCATGCTACTTGACTCGCAAAATAAAATTAATAAAATCATACAAAATTTCATTTATTGAACTACTTGCCACTTTTGTAATAGATGATATGCAACGAGCATGGACTCTTCTTGGAGATTGCTCAGGTGATCCGGAAGCTGGATGTCACCATCTTGAAAGGGATCTTGGAAAACTGTTCCAGCAACAGTTGGGCTTGTTTCATTGTTGAGGTAGCGAAATATAACTAATTTGTTCCTAAGTGCATGTTTGGATAATCATTCTAAATGTATTTTTTAGTGCTAAACATACTTTTGGAAAATGATCCTCTTTATATCTTGGATAAAATATGTTTAGTTCCCGTCCCTTCAAAAAAAATGGTATTAATCTTGTACTTTAATCAATTTTGGTTCTAGAATTTTAGAAAAGTAATGATTTATGTCCCTCCTCACTGATGTTTTTGGCATGAAGAGGGACGAAAATCACCGTTTTTGTAGAGTTTAGCTACCAAACTGATGAAATTAAAGTCTAGGGACCAAAACCAAGTTTCATCGAAACTATAAGGACTGAAACTATAAGGACTAAAAACATATTTTACTCTTATATCTTTTATTTTGAAGGCATTTTTGGAAGGGATGCATCCCTCATTCATGCATTAAATTTGGTTATAGCAAGTATTTAAGTATGTTTTCTTTGAAATGCACAGGTTCCAAGAGGTTTTCACAGAATGGATGTTCTATGTCCTTTACTGCATCTTCTGCAGCTTAGGAGAAACCCTGTCTCTTGTAAAAGCTGACCCTACCATGCCAGTTCTCAGTTTCAAACTGCTACTTCTATTTAAAGAAGTTACAATAATATTCAAGAGGGCCTTCTTTTGTGTAATGCTGTAAATGATTGTGTTCATGCCCTCGTTAGTGTACTTGCTGCATTTTGGTGTTGATTATAAGCTAGTACCTAAATTTATGTAAACAAAAAAAGGACACTTTAGGGGTGCTACTGGCTGCGGAACAATATGCCTAGCAGGCAGTAGCTATCTTTGAACTCATTTCTGGTGTGGCATTATCATCATGACCTAAATAGATAACTATGGGAGTGTTAGCTAGAAAAGTAGAGCCTTACCGCCGCTGGATATTAAACTATGAGTATGTTATATGAGTGTAATTAAGTTGACAATTCGCGGGAGAATAACTGTTTGATTCTCACATGATATATTTTTTAGAAGAGCATGAAACTGTAAGTGTGATTAGGTTCTCGATTGAGGATTAGTTCATAGTCGATTTAAAGGACCTAAAAGTGAAATATCTTGGGATCTAACCCGGGAACCAAAGGTTCTAATTGTGGTGGTTATAAAAAAAAGTAAATTATATTAATCACTTGTAATCACAAGATAAATGTTAACTAGTGTCCTTTGCCTATTAGATAAGAAACTAAAAGAAGAAATTTTTTTATTAGAATGTGTAAGATTTTATTGTGTATGATTATTTTTACGTTCTCTTGTAGTTCTTGTATTAAATATTTTTTTTCTTTTTAATTTTTTGACTAATGTCCTAAAAGTATTGATTAATAAAATTTAAAAAATAATATTGATAGCTTATGGGGTTTTGTAAAGTCATGTAAATTTGTTTTATACTAACTTTCTAATTGTTTAAAAATATTATATCTACACCTTTTTATATATATTAACATTTTTAATTGTTTGAAAAATATTATTCTTTTATAGAGGAGGTTATTATAAATATTAAAAAAATTATGTAATTTCAAAAAATTTCAGAGAAGTTGTTAATGCATTTTTTACTCATTTACTTCAAATAATATTGTTAGCTTTCAAAAATGCCACACAAGTGTTTAAATGAGATAGGCATTTTTTATTCAAAAGGCATGATATATTTACTTTTAACGGTTAGAATCAGGCTAGTGAGGGAAGGGTTATGTAGTATCTATAAAGTTGTAAGTTTTAATTTCAGAGTAATTATTATGACATAATCTATGGTGGAAAAGTAAATTTTCTTGTGTATCATATAAAAAAAATAATACTCTTTAAATTGATCTCATTTTATAATATTATGGTGCACCCTCTACATCTTACCACCACCCCTCTTCTTCTCCCCAGCTACTTTGCCATCGGCCATCGTTTGCTGCCACTAAAGTCGATTTCAGGCAACGGTGCACCTACTGCACCGACACCAACTTGGGTGAAGTCTCAGCCTCTGCACAACTTTGTCCTCAATGTCTTGAAATGGGGCATGAACAACATCAACAACGCCCACCACCAACACCATCGTCGCCCCTACCTCCCAATCACGCCTCTGAACCCAATTCCTGCCCCCATCGCCTTGAATCTAGAATCGCCTACAACCAAGTCTCCCTCCCTCTCAAACCACCACCACCACACAGAGCCAAGCACAACAACGTCAATGACTCCGTCCAAAACTGGTGGAACCTTCGCCATCGCAAACCCACACTCCCTCCCCAAGGCCGCCCTCGAGATTGACACTAAACCTTCTTTTCCCACCACCACAACGCCAGCAACAACAGTGACGGAGAATTCCAAGACAACAACAACAATCCCACGACAAAGTCACTCTGGCTCCGAGGAAAAAGAGCAAATTCTGGATTACTTTCTCCCATGAAGAGATTGAAGAAGACATCTTTGTGTTTTTTATTTTGAATTTTTTCACAATTAAACTGATTTTTTTATAGTTGATTCTTGCTGTAGTGAAGAATTTAGGAAGGTCTTGGAGATTGAAGGTACAAAAGCGTGAAATTTTTAGTAAAGAGAGAAAGGAAATGATGGTGGAACGATGACTTGTAATAGTAGGAGAGAATAAGAGAGGTGGTAATAAGGTGTGAAAGATGTATCATAATATTATGAAATAAGATTAATTCAAAGGTCATTATTTTTTGTGTGTACCACATAAAAAGAATTTACTAAATTTTGAATAGATGAAAAAAAAATTCCTACATCATCGTCGTGTTTGAGTTTCATACAGTCATATGTAACACAATCATAACCTACATAGATTGGTTGACGGTAAAAAAAGATTGATTAAAATTATACAACCTCCGTTGGCGTAAAAAATTGTGTTCCTTAAGGTAGCAAGCAACATGTCATCACTTATTGTGATGACTTTAGGATCACTAAGGCTTTGAAACATTATACCTTCATCTGATGGAATAATGTCAGCATCGCGATACACAAGAGCAGATGCACTCTCCATGTTTTAAGCAATAGGGTGGATATTAGACAAAGGTGTTGAGTTGCATCAAATCTCTACTGCTATATATATTAGATGATGTATTGTTCTCTCGTGACTCATACCAACAGCTGAGATCACACTGATAATGTAAGCGGTTTAAATTGAGTCTTAATTAATTATGTTTGGTATCCACAATTCGGAAAAAATAGTGTTTAGTCAAATCGTCTGGTAGAAAGCATCGTCCAATCACATCATCTCAAAATAAGCAATGTGAGGTCAAATCGTATAGGGAAAAGCAATGTGTGGTCAACTCGTATAGGAAAAAGCAATGTCTGGTCAATTCGTCTCAAAGAAATGAATGTTCAATCAATTCGTATTAAAAAAATGCAACGTTCAGTCAATTAATGCATTGTTCATTCAATTAACAAGGGCATATTAATAATCATCATAATAGGACATAATTAATAAGGGAAAACATTTAATGTCGTTTGTGTCCACCAATTCCACATCTGGGAGGCTGCCTGTTTCTTGTTGGTTGTCGACGTACTCATCCATGTTCTTAAGGTTCAAGTTGTTCATCAGGTACAACAGGTTGCTCTTCTTGGATGAAGTCATTAGTGGAAGAACTGTTGACAATACTTTGGTGAAATGATGCAAATGAAGGTATGGGCATACTTTGTATGTACGCATAAGCATACTCCAATGTTTGGAGATCTATACCCATGAGGTTGCTCATAAAGTCTTCTCTGCTAGCACTGAAGAACTGCAGATTGTACCCATAATCTTCTTGATGATGATGAGGTTGTCACATAAATTCATATGATTGAGCATGTGGTTGTAGTCTTTCATCATGCATGCCAACATCAATTGGTGGGCTTTGTTGTGGAGGATGTTGTTCAGTTTCCATGTCTGGAGCTAAACGAGATGTGGTGGCAACATTTGGATGAGTTGCGAACTGTGTTAGGCAAATTTTTTAATTTGCTCGGTACCAATTCATGTAGTAACTCATATGTTCAATCTTCCCTAGAATTGGTTGCTTGATTAACACATATTTGCGTCTTTACTTCCAAATTGCAATCCACCGTTGATGTTCCTCTACCCAATTTGTGTCACTATGTCCTCTCATGTCAATATGATGGACTTTGTCAAGATTATGCGGTGGATTTGGAATATTTTGACAAAGTCCAAATTGGAGCATGACCATCTTAGTTTGATGCCATACTACCATTGGAAAACAGATTAAAACTACACAAGTACTCCATATTTTGGAATCCTTGTATGCATTTTCTAGTAGAAATGACTCAAAACCTCTGTAAGGCATCCAATGGAACTGAAAAAATAATGTGTTAGTAATTTTAAAAACAATGTAATTGAAGTTTTAATAAGTAAAACAAAACATAAATGGTTCAACCTTTTCATTACACATGTTATCGAATCTTGACCTGTAGCCTATCACATCATCGCACAAGATTATGAAAAATTGTAGCCCTCTGCCGCTTCATCTAATGAAATGTAATATGTTAGTGTTAAATACATTACCAAAAATGAACTTTGTTTGAGTGAGAAAATATTTTTTTTACCTTGTTGCAAGTGGATATGAGAGTTGACGCTTGATCCTTGGTTGAATGAATGACAAGCGATACCATGCCCAAGACTCTAACAACACTATACACCCCCCCCCCCCCATTTTTTGGATGTGGAATAAATAATCCTACACATTTCTTAGTACAAATGTGCTAAACATGCTGAACCCCAGCTCTACCGGCCAGCCCGATCAAGATTTGCTAACAGGGGTAGATATATCAAGTGAACTTTGTTCCTTGACATGTCTGGCATCAACACCCCACCAATCAGCCCTAAAATGTATGTCCTACAATGGACTGCTAATTGTTGTGTGGGTTTTGCTGGGAGAGTCAACATGTTTTCTTTTAACCATTTTAGTTTAAGTGTTAATCCCACCAATGCATTATTTGGGGGAATAACACCTGTATATTTTGTGCACATTTGTTGCTAATCATAATATGTTAGGCCAATAACTGGTTTTTCATCAATGCGTAAACCTAGTTGAAGAGCAACATCTTCCAAGGTGATTATGCACTCACCAACATGAAGATGAAATGTGTGTGACTCAGGTGTCCATCTTTCAACCAAAGCAGTCACTAAAGCTCGTCAATTTTAACTTGTCTGAGCTTTGAAACATTTGAAAACCTAGCTTGAACCAACAAAAATTCAATTCTGGGATCTAGAAAAGGCATAGCCTAAGCATATGATTGGATTGGATCGTCTGTTACCTGCAGAAATACAAAATAACAACATCATTATTTGTGAATCATAACATAATTAATATTAAACTAAATAAAATGTATTGCATACTTCTCTAGATCTATGAAAATGTTGTTTCCAAAGAAGAGGAGTAGATGTAGATTCCATGGTTTAAGCTTTGGTACTAACGTAAAGAAGAAGTTAAAGGGGGATATATGAGAACGAGAGAAAATGAGTCTGTGAGCTAGTGTATATGGTGGAAATACATGCATTGTATTTATAGAAAAAAATCTAACAGTAACATAATTCACTCGATGGGATTTAGGCCGTTGATTTTGTCGGTGGGATCTTGGTCATTCAACGTGCATTTCTCCAATCGGTGATATCTAGACCGTTGATTTTATCGATGGGATCTTGGTTGTTCAATGTGTGTTGCTCCAATTGGTGATATCTAGGCCGTTCATTTTGCTAGTGGGATCTTTACTGTTTTTTTTTTAAGTGTATGTAACAAGTCAGTAAACATTATAAATATGGTGTATTATGATGGTGGGATCTTGACTGTCCATCACCTAAATCAGAAACCTTTTTGCTACCTTAAACCCTTCATCATTAGTCAATGTGATAGTGTATTATGATGGCGCCATCATAACAACTAAACATGGTTCAATGTTTGTAAGCGGTTCACCAAAAATCATTCAACTTGACAACAAAATGTCATTTGATGCCTTGAAGCAAGCTATTGGAAACATGATTAGTCTATCAAATGGTAAAGTTGTCCTAAAACCATCTTAGAATTATGACATTCTAAGTCGATTTTGCCCCAAAACCGTTTTAACATATTATGATTCTAAGATGGTTTTTGGATGAAAACTGTCGTCGAATACCAAACATACTAAGACAATTCAAGAATTGTTGTGGAAATTGAACACTTTCCATGACGGTAGCTTCGAAGACGGTTTGCCAATCGTTGTTAAAAGCATTAAATAATCGTCGTTGAAACACAATTTTCTAGTAGTGTAGGAGCACTAATAAAATCAACATATCTAAGGTGTAATGCATTGTTCAACAAAAGAAGGAGAGAAGTCACAACAATGGTTGCATCTATCCAAGTTTATAGCAAGTACTAAATAAGGCCCATCAAAGACACACAGAGAAAGGCAAGCACTCACACTGTTCTTGAGTTTGATCGACACGAGACATAGTTCTTGGTCTGGAGACAATAAACCCGAGAGAGGTTCGGCTTGTTGAATATTTCACAGTTAGACTAGATAAAAGGTTATGTGACTGTGGCAAATTCCAAAAATTGCACATGCATTGTTCTCATGTTGTTGCTGCTTGTAAGTATGCTCACAATGAGTACATGAACCACATACATCTTGTGTATACGTTGGAAAGTGTCTCCAACGTATACAGAGGATTGTTTGGAGAATTGCGCAACAAAGCGTATTGGCCACCATGTCACAAGCCAATGTTCTGCCCTGACCCAGACAAGAAAAAATTCTAAGGGTCATCTTGTCTCCTCTCGTATCCACACTGAAATGAATATTCGAGAACCAGGTCAACCAAAGCGATGTTTCATGTGTCACATCCCAGACCATTCAAAGAAAACTTGCCCCCATCGTGTAGGCTCAAGCGACCAACGTTAAATTTATTTCATATTCTTTGTATTTAAAAAATTTTGTTGTATTGTTTCAAATTTAAATATTTTAGTTCAATTCAACTTGTTGCTATATTTTTTTATCTTCTTATGCTCATTTGCTACTTTCTCTTTTTCTTATCATTTCTATTTTTCCACTTATTTTTAATAAGCTAAATGATTTTATTTAATTAAAATTTGTAAATAAAATAAAATATTTTCTAATTTAAAAAATGACTTTTAAAATTTTATTCAATTTTAGTCTCTTCTCGCTAATTCAAAACATTTGATATGTATAAATATGATAGGTTTGCTAGGACTATTAGACATCTAGGGAGAGAGAAAAAAAATAATTATAAAAAAATAAGTGTTGGACTAGCGGCCTCAATAACATAAGAAAGGGTGAATTAATTTCTCACTAACAAACTTTTAAACCTCCTTCTAAGTGATAGGTTCAGAATGTAGAAGAAGAAGCATCAATCAATTTAATAATGTTCTTTAAACATGCAAGACAAAACTAATTGCAATAAAATAAAAGAGATAAGGGAAGAGAAAAATTCAAACTCGATTTATACTGGTTCGGCCACTTCCCGTGCCTACTTCCAGTCCTCAAGCAACCCACTTGAGATTTTCTACTTTCTTTGTAAAAATCCTTTTACAAAAGTCTGGACCACAGGGACAACCCTCCCCTTGTGTTAAGGAATCCTTACAACTTAAGAGACCCTCGGTCCCTTAATCAATCTCTTTGAATAAGAAGAAGAAGAATTCTCTCTTTAAGAGAAGGATATTACAATTGAAGATCCTGGATGAACACTTAATATATTTGCAAGTGTTTGCCCAAGAGTTGTTGAGAAAACATTTGGCAATGAAGTTCTGTTGGAATATCTCTCTCTTGCTTTTTGAAGTCAGACACACACATATATATAGGCCCTTCATGCCTTTTCAAAATGGTTTGAAGATATGTGTCTTTTCAAAAAGTTTTTTCTGAAATTCTTCACTGGTAATCGATTACAGATTTCTGGTAATCGATTACACAATTATATTTTGAAGGATCATGACTTTTGAATTTGAATTTCAAGAGTTTCGTTGCTGGTAATTGATTACAAACAATTGATAATCGATTACATGTTCAAAATCCAAATTTAAAACCCTTTTTAATAGCTATTTCTCTAACTTGTCTTCTGGTAATCGATTACAGTGTCTGGTCATCGATTACCAAAGCCTTACATGTCTTGGAATCATTTTGTTTTGAGACAAGGTTTGATCTTAAACTAATCTTGAAGCAAGGCTTTGTTTGTTGAAGCAATCTTGTATTAATCTTGAAGCAATGTTTATCCTTTGAAGCAGCCTTGTTTGATTCTTCTTTGACATCATCAAAATTCATGTATTCATATATTTACAATAAGTTTGATAGGATTTATGATATGATAAGAAAAAAAATATGTGAAAAAATATATGTTAATAATTGTGTAAAAGAATGTAAGGATTGAGTTTGATCTATTACTTGTTATAGATTTTATTTTATTTTACTTGATTTAATCTATTTAAAAGTTTAATTTAATCTATTAATCTATTTAAAGATTTATATTATATTAAAGTTTTTACATAAGTCTAATTTTTCTCTATATTAGATAATACACTCATCTTAAAATGTAATAGAAGTATCATCTTAAAATTGTTTTTTAACATTTTCTTTTAAATCAACTTTATTTCATTTTAAACTACAAATAAAATTAAAAGAAATAACAAAATAATTCAAAATGTTCTCAAATTATAAATTATTTTTCAGTTTAAACAATTTAAACATATAGATAATTAAAAAGGAAAAAAATAAAAAAAAAACAATTTAAAAAGCAAAAAAGTTATAAAAGAAATAACAAATAAAGCACGTTATGAAATCGATTTCTGAAAAATTGATTTCATAAGGTAGATTAAAAAAAAATCACGTTATGAAATTAGTTCCCGGAAATTGATTTCTTAATGTGAAGTGTAATTTGTATAATCAAGGTAAATAGAGGTTCCTCTACAAACCATTTGAACAAAAATTGATTATTATTGTTATACAGTTGAATTTTCTGCTTGTGTTATTTGCATAAATAATAATTTTATTTGTATCATTTATGTGAATAACTCGCTTATTATGTTTTATTCTCTAAAAATGCACTTTAGAGGAGTTAAATCCAACTTTAAAATAATAATAATAGGATCCATGCATATTTGTTAGTCATAATTTACGAAGCTGTGTGCACCAGAAAGAAAATAAAAAGATCATTGGTCTTTTTAAAGTTCAAGTCTTGCTTAATTAAACTTCTAAACCAGCTTTGGCATGAAATATCCAATCACTATTTAAAATAATCCACCTGCATAGCGAGATAATGCTTTTTGGTCATGCTTATTTCTTAATGGAATTATTCTTTGGAATTATTTTTTAATTCACTTTGTTAATATATAATTTGGTAATTTATAATTTTCTCATTTACTTTGTTAGTTAAATAATAAAAAATTTGGTATTTTCAAACTATAATCAAAATTAGTATTAAATGAAAATTAAAAAAAAAATCAGATTTTAGTATTCTATATTTATAGGATTTTGAATTGCTCCTAGAGTAAGAGTCCGGGTTCATTAATTGAATATATTCGACTTTCTTAGAGTCTTTCTCTAGAAAAGCAATTCAGGTTTAACATCATTTTAAAATCTTTTTTTTTTTTCTCATAATTTTAAGCTTTTATTACATACTAATTTTAAATTTTACTTAAGTTTGAAAAAAATCCTCCATTCTTGACATTCCCTTTTAGTTTTAGTATCAATATCAACGTTACGGATCAACCTTAAGCATCTGATACTTAAGTTTTATTCACATAAAAAACAAAAAAAAATATTTTTTAACAAAAGTGTATCACTTTTAATTGCTTAAGATTAATTCTTGGAAGTTAATATTAACAAAATCTTTCATCTTTAACAAATACGGAGCCATGGATAGCTTCTAGAAAATAACTCAGGCTACTCAACCCACTGTATACCTGACTTCATAAGTTCAGATCACATAGTTCTGAACAAGGTTTTAAAAAGCTGTCCATGATTGACTACAATATCAAGGATTTTAGAGTGCCTGCATATGCAACACAATCATAATTTTCGCCATATCAGCCGCATTTGGAAGTAATTTCCCACAATTTCAAGAAACAACGAAATCCTAAAATGGAATGACAATGCCCTCTATGAACACAAAATACATATTTTTTTCAATGCACATTCTTATCGAATAAGCAGAATACCAAGAAACAAGACCACTAACCTTGTCCCTGCCCAAGAATTAAAATCAGTCTCATCCACATAAGGGCGCCATAAGCGCTATAAATTACAGCCATAAATAAACAGTCTCGTATAGTCTGTATGCAAACTAAAAACCCTTGCATCTCCATGTTAGTGTCAAGCTACAATCTAGAAATGGAAAACTAGCTAAAAAGAAGGACTCACTGAGATAGGGGAATAAAGAGAAGGATGAAGAAGGCTGACCAACTGTGTCGGGTGATTTTGGACAAATCTATATTTTCCACCAATAAAATGTGGACTTGGTCAGTAACCTATCAAAACTGTGCCACAACCATGATGCTAATAATGAACAAATGGAGTCAAACGGTTTTATCACCCAGCAGCAGTGTATGCCACCAGCCACAGGCAACATTTCTTGGCCGGCAACCAGCAATAGAAACTTGACCAGGAATGTTTCTGTCCACAGAATCTCCCAAACCAAGCTGTCCAGGAAGATAATCATAAGAAATAAATAAACCTAAGCAATTGTACTACCAAGGTTTTAAAAAACGGTCTACAACCGTGATTTTGGGTGTGGTCACAACTACAACAAGACCACAGTTCAGCCACATTTATTCACTATTCACAATTTCCGCAATATCAAATAAACACAACAAAACCGTGATTGCAACCAAAATTTAAAACCTTGATTATTACTTAACTTGAAGGAGTTCTTTTGGATAATGAGAATACCTGACCATATTTGTTCCACCCCCAAGTGAATAGGTGACCATCATCTTCAATATGATAAACAAACGAACAAGTACGAACATGTGCAAAACATGAAAAAGTTTATAATGTAATTAGCGATGAGCAAATTTCAATTTTCATGGAATTTACACAACCTACTTTTTTCTTGTGAATAAACAATGATGGTTTTTCATCACACTCGGAGGCTTCAAATAAAGGTTCTGGTCAAGATCTCAAAGTAAAAGATACTATTTGAAGGATGAAACTAAGCAATCTCATGTTTGAAGCATGTACATAAACCATCATAGATGAAGTGGTTAGGAAATTAGCAGAGACCAAATAATGATTATTGGCACAAATCCTTTTTGTCAATTCTCTAATGTGACTAAGCCATATGACATTATCAAAGCATGCAAATACTAAGATTGGTTTTAATTTTAAAAGTTCCCCTGAAAAGCACATGGTAATGGAGACATACCTGTTAGCAAAGCACTGTGACGGGCCCCACAAGAAACTATACTAGAATGCTTATTCTCAAAACGGGAAGCATCCAACTGTCTTGGTGAAGTCTGAACAAGTTAAAATTAATCGCAAGTTATTTATCACGGAAAAAGAAGTACTTTTCATCTATTTTGGAACAGTTATCTAAACCTTGACAAACAAAAAATCTGAATAAGGAAATATTGGGCTTGAAAATCAAAATATCAGTAAGACTTGACACAACATAACCACATTATAGGCTATAGACAGCCCAAACTTTATAATTGGGGAGTTTTACTAATCTCTTTACCCATCGTTAGGTTATACCTAAAATTTTGTTGAACCGTTTACTTGATTTTTTTTAATTATGTTTGTGTAGTTATTCTATTTATTAATGGAATTTTTATTTTAAAGTCATAATGACTAGTGTGTAGCTTTATATTTTAAGGAAATGGCAACAAGTTAATAATAGTGGACAGTTATAGAAAGTTGTAGGCTCAAGGAAAAGAGCATAAATTTTATTGAGTTCATTGGTGATATCTAAATGACATGCTGTTCCTTGAGGTTGCCTCCTAATATAGCTCTCATTTATATCTATCTTGTCAAAATATTTGTTAAGCATATTGATTGTTTCATCTCAAAATACATTTTATGCAAGTATGATGACTAAATCACAACTTCCACTCGCAATTTAAAATTATTTTTAGATTTGCAAATTAATATTCAAGTTTATCATCATCTATGAAGCATGGATATGTGTGCATTTCCTTTCCTTCAGATATCAGTCTTAGATATGTGTAAACTGATCAATATGCTTAGATACTTCACCAATACTTGGATTTGTTGGGACCTGTTTATCCGAACATATACCTTGGTGGTCTCCAACTTGTCCTGTGATGGTTAATGTGTTCCTGGTTCCATAGTCTGCAGCTACACAGCCACAGGTGGGTATCCTATAATTGTATGTAGATTAGCCTATAATGTCCTTTAGTAAGGTATTGAGAATTTCACTGTGTTCTGGTAGCCGATTGTGTTTAGGATTTTAAAAGAAAAATTATTTGCTTCTACAAGTATAAATGTTATGTAAAGTAATGTATTATGAAAATTTTATACTTTGAAGCACTTCTAATTTCTATATGAAAGGCTTGCCAGGTTGAATAGGATTTGGTATTTAGCTTGTGCACCAACCGGGTACCTTGAGCCTTGACGTGTGTTGTGACAAAGAGAACAGTTATTATAATTTTACTATACAGAAGTAATCAACAATGCGATGCATTTTTAAAAATAATGACATCAAGTCCAGAAACCTTAAGGAGATACTAATGTCAATTTCCATATAAGACTGTCAGTTAATAACATGGGTCCTATCTAACACTATTTTTTCCAAAAGCTTCTAAAAGCATTTGTATGTTCAATATTGTTCTAATGAAAACAAAGTGATCTGATAATTAAGGAAAACATACCTCAGGCTGGTCAGTACCAGTACCCAATTGTCCAAACTGATTGCCACCAAATGCATAAATTTGACCATTTACAGTAACACACAATGTATGCCAAAGTCCAGCAGCAATTTTTTCCACTCTAGTTCCCAATAAAGAAGGAACTAGAGTTGGTCTCAGCTGATCCACATTATTCCCTTGTCCGCACTAGATGAAATTCACATGCAAAGTAAAGAAATTTCAGATAGGGCACTTAATGCTTTATAAAAAAAAATTAAGAAATAGGCCACTTAAATGCTATACAAGAGTACTAAATAATTATAATATGATTTTCTCCCTCTGGGTAATTTTTATTGACTGGAAGTTTATTACATTAAAACCCAAATGGATTGGGATCGATTATGCAAAGGCAATTCCGAATTGAGATCATGTCATGTCTGACACATATTGGTCACTTCAACACATTGGATGTGATGACGGTGACAATAATAAGAAACAAATTTGGATCCTCTCTCCAACAAATTTGAAATGTATCTTTTGGACTAAAGAAAAATAAAATTAATATTTGCTTCTCATCCAAAGCTTTCTAGACATTTAAAAAAAATATCTCAAACAAACTTACTGACAATCTCTGAAGCAAGATACTTACTGGAAAAAGTTTAATGGACACCTCTTAATGAAGACACCAAGAGAGAGACAAGTGATTGATATGACTAATGATGTGATGTGAGAGATACGACACAATCCTACATTATTTTCTCAAACTTACTTGTACCCTAATGAAGCTGCAACTTGGGATAAAATTAGGTATACTTTGCATACTAATTAGATCATCACCCCTCCAAAATGACAGTTTTTCAAAGGATTATTTTATTTACTCAATTTTTCCATGATTCTATCTCCTGAATCAAAACCCATTCATCGTTACTTATGAGATGTGAGATGCGAGCTTGTTAATTTCTTCCTTCACATTATTTAAAAAGTATATTAGTTTACTATGCCTTTAATTATTAAAAATTGCATAATTCTTTATCCGCATCCATACTGGAACCAGTACCGCACCCATATTCATGAAACATAGCATATAATGCTTTTTAATTTCTACTCTACTCTTAACTCTATCCTCATATTTTAGATTTTGAGGTGAGTTATCATATCCTTTGACTAAAGTAGTAACCAAATCCAACCTTCCCCTAAGTATTAGTTTGTCTAATTAGGTCATCACATACACACACTAGCTGGAATAAATAAATAATATTTATTTAATGATCACACATACCAAATTTTAGAAACATTTAACATTCATAGGTATGTAATTTTACAATTTTGACATGTATTAGATTTTTTTCAAAAAAAAGTCATACAATAAAATAGTAGTTGATTCATGAAATATCAAATATAATTTAAATTATAAGTCACAGGAACACCTTTGTTTTTTCAAAGCCTTCCACAACACTTATCTAGACACTTAATTATATACTTTCTCCAAGTCAATAAAAACTTTATGTAGGTCTCTTTCTTTGTTTTGGTTCCTTTCTGGCAACCCCTGATAAAAGATAAATAGCTTATGTCGTAGACCTTCCTAGCATAACTCAAAATTGATTCCCTGCAATCTGGGTCTCTTCTCTTAACTTGCTCAATGACCTTTTTTTCCGACAATTTTGTAGTGTAACTCGTAAGTTTTATTCCAATGTAGTTTACATGAATATTAGGAACCAAAGTATTTCTACTTCACTCATTTGACATTTTCTAGGATTTAAAATCTCATTAAATAACATAGTGAAACAAATGAAACACTGTTCTTCTACACATTTCCAAACTTAAATAAGAATAACATCAGAACCAACAACTTTACCATTATCCATCCTCTTAGTTCTTTTACCTCTCACCCAATTGTGCAATAGTAAGCAAAGTTTTGTACATCCTCTTGGATTCTTAGTCCTTCCATATCACATGTCAATCCTTACCCCCGATTGAAAATCTTATAAAATTAGTTCTACCATGTCTCTTTGAAAACCCTTGCTCATTTAAAACTACATTCAGATGCCAAAGCAACGACTCCAGCTAGTTTAACATTGTACTCAAACCATATAACACATTACTTTCGAATAACAGCCTAACATTAGCTCTCGTTGTTTGTTGTGTGTCCCCGGCCTAAGGAACCCATAATATTAAAAATGTGAGAGATTTCAATGTGTGCAAGTTCTATCTCATCCTTGGCAGCAAAAATAAAATGCCATTCATCTAGGCAGAAGATCAACATGGAAAACCATTAAAAAAATTCCAACAACAGCAGACTCACCTGGCCATACAGTCCCCAGCCGAATGTAAGAAGAGCCCCAGCATCTACAGAAAGAATTTTTAAAAAATTGTTACAAATTATGACTGTTCTTAATCACTAACTAAAACATGCATCTCTTTCAACTACATTAAATGAATATAGATTTAGTAACTGATTACAATTCTCAAACTGAATTTAGCGTTTGTAATACAACACTCATACAATTTTATAAACATTCAGAGATGCCTTTGCAAGGCTACATGACAGCAGTGAAATCTGACCTGTTATCACGACACTATGTCGACCGCCACAAGAAATGTCCATCACATAACTTCCAGTAACATTTGACCCTTGAGCTCCAGCACCACTTCCTTGATGAAAAGCTGATGATTTATCCTTCCCAGCAGACTCAATACAAGGTATAAGATGAGGGGATGATACCATCTTTACCCGAGAACCCAATCCTAGCTGTCCTTCACCTCCATAGCCCCAACCCCAGACCTGTCCCACATCTGAAAACTTCGGTAAAAATATGATGCATCAGGTGTCTTGCTTTACATCAAAAACCTTCCATATCTTCATACTTCATTGAACCTACAAAACTACATAATGTAACCACAAGAGCCAACTATCCCTAGATTCTCGGAATCATTATAGTACACTAAAGATATATACAAAGTGAACTACCTGACAGTGCCAAGGTATGCCGCCCTCCAAGTGATACAGAGGTAATTTTCACTCCATTACCAAGGGTCACAAGAGAGGGGGACACAGTAAAGAATTCATCTCCAGATGCTTGACTGTCAGAATCCTGTCTAGAGAAAGTGATCTTCCTACGCTTTACAACTTCATCTCCCACTTTCTTGTTGTCATGATGAGAATCTGATCCACTGCTTGTGTTTGAGCTCTGAGGGCTTCCTGTTTAATGTCTGAAATTCCATTAACTCCCTGAAATGAAATCAGAAAACTCTCTTTTTGTTAAATTATTTTTGTTGTATGAAAAAGTGTTGATTAGCACCTTGTTCAGCTATTGATGAACTTTGTTTCCCAGCAATATCCTTTTGGAGACTTCCCACAGTGATGAAATCAGTAATAACTTTCCCAGAAGGCACACATTCTTTCCAGCCCCATGCATACACCTCACCTTCTTCTGTAGACGAAGCAGTATATTCCTTAGCAAAGCATTAGTATCATATATTGGCCGTTGCTTCACAGGTAATCTATGAGGTGACTCTAGTTGTTCTTTAAAATATTATAAATGCCAAGTTGACTGAGTCATAATGATTAAGTTTAAATATGTTCATGATCCCTCTAAATATCATAAGCTTCCCATTCTGTTTCACATTTTTAAAAAAGTTGGAATCTAGTCCTTGTAGGTTGTTTTCCTTCCCCATATAATCCATCTATTAGTCTTCCATTTTACAACTTGTGATATTTAGAAGGACCAAAAAGCATGCAAAATATGGTTAAATAAGTTTAGTCTCTTACATTATTGGTCAAGCATGGCCCACTTTCGTTATTGCCTAAAACACAATTTTTGCAGCTAACTTAGAAAAGACTTTCTTTAATTAACAATTTTAAATGGTAACCAATGTACAAAAATCTATCGACACGCTAAAGTTTTCAACCATATTCCATTTAATGACACGTTGAACTTTCTAGCAATATTCCATATACATCATTTGAGATAAGTGTCTCCATATACATGTTTTACAAACTGTTAAAACTTTGTTCTCATACCACACATCTGCTTCTGTAATTTTCATATATACATATCAGTTTCAGATCTCATTGAAGGGAAGAAAAATCCTTTCATCCTATTTTAATTAGCATTGTTGGGTAATTATACTAATTAGATAGTTATAAAATATATAAAAATTGTTTAGTGATAATATATTTACAAAATTACCTCTATTAGTTAAAATAATTAAAAGATGCCACATATATTATATTCTCACTTTCCTGATTTAATACAGTTGAAGCTTTTGATATTTTAGTGAGTAAAAAGTTGTCTCACTTTTAGCTTTAGCTTTATTGCTTTTTGAATGACATATATATAGAGTACATAAGAAGAGAGAGACAGCTCACATACAAATAACCTAACCCTGTTGTCTCTCCATATAGAAGCAAGATACAAGAAATAAAGAAATATTCAACACTCCCCCTCAAGCTGGAGCATATAAATCATATGCACCAAGCTTTTGGAACAAATGTACTGAATTCTAGGTCCTCTTAAGGACTTCGTCAAAATATCTGCTGGTTAATCATTAGAATTAATAAACTCAGTGGCAATCTCCTTGGACAATAGCTTCTCCCGAATGAAATGACAATCAATCTCTATGTGCTTAGTACTCTCATGAAAGACTGGATTTGAGGCAATGTGAAGAGCAGCCTGATTATCACAGAATAACTTCATTTGCACAACTTCACAAAATTTCAATTCTTGGAGAAACTGTTTAATCCACATTAGCTCACATGTAACCATAGCCATGGACCAATATTTAGCTTCTACACTAGACCGAGCAACAACAGTTTGCTTCTTGCTCTTCCAAGAGATAATATTCCCTCCAATGAAGACACAATAACCTGATGTAGATCTCATATCCATAGGACAATCAGCCCAATCTGCATCACAATATCCCGATAGTTGTGTATTACCCTTGTCTTCATATAACAATCCTTGTCCAGGAGCTCTTTTAACATATCTGAGAATACGCATGACAGCATTCCAATAATCTACATGAGGATTCTGCATAAACTGACTAACCACTCCAACAGCAAAGGAGATATCAGGTCTTGTAATAGTGAGATAAATAAGTTTTCCCACAAGTCTCTTGTATCTCTCAGGGTCAGGAAAAACTTCACTTTGATCTGCCATGAGCTTCAGATTTGGATCCATAGGACTATCAACAGGTCTACAATCCTGCATGTTTGTCTCCTCCAAAATATCAAGTGCATACTTCCTTTGTGAGATCACAACACCATCTCCTGAATGAGCCACCTCAATACCAAGGAAGTACTTCAAATTTCCCAGATCTTTGGTTTGAAAATGGCTGAACAAGTGTTCTTTTAGCTAGACAATCTTAGTAGTATCATTCCCTATAATCACTATATCATCAACATAGACAATTAGATATACTCACTTCCCAGGGGATGTATGACAATAAAAAATAGAATGATCAGCTTCACTTCGTTTCAGCCCAAAAAGTTGAACAATATGACTGAATTCACCAAACCATGCTCGAGGAGATTACTTCAAACCATAGAGAGATCGATGAAGCTTACACACAAGACCATACTCCCTCTGAGCAACAAACCCTGGAGGTTACTCCATATAAATCTCCTCCTCAAGATCACCATGGAGGAAGGCATTTTTTGATGTCGAGCTGATGGAGAAGCCAGTGACGCATGACAGCCATAGCAAGAAACAAACGGACCGTAGTAATTTTGGCTATAGGAGAAAAAGTATCACAATAATCAAGATCATATATCTGAGTATAGTCTTTGGCCACTAATCGAGCCTTAAGCCGATCAACCTCACCATTAGGTCCAACTTTGACTGCATGTACCCATCTACAACCCACAGTCTTCTTGCCAGGAGGAAAAGGAACAAGTTCCCAAGTACCATTATTCTCAAGAGCCTGCATTTCATCAATCATAGCCTGTCTCCATCCAGGGTGATTAAGTGCCTCATGAACATTAGAAGGAACATTAAGAGAAGATAACGAGAAAACAAATGAAGAGTATGAAGGAGACATACGATGATAACTTAAGAAGTTATAAATGGGATGAGGGTTACGAGTAGACCGAGTACCTTTCTTGATGGCAATGGGTCAATCTGAATCAGAGTGATGAGAGGAAGAAGGATCCATGGTTTGAGGATTGGTTGGAGAAGGATGAGAATCACGAGAAGGCTCAGGCATTGTAGAATCAACTTGTCATGTCCTGTGTTGATAGGTAATAAGAGGTGGAGGAGCAACTTCAGGCAGATTTGGTGGAGAATATGGGACTTCACTAACATTTTGGTCAGAGTTATCTAGTGGACTAGGAGAAGGAATTGGAAGGACTTGCTGGAGAGAAGAAGAGTGATCCATGAAAGGTGAGAAGAAGGGTGTGTCTTTAAATAAGGTTACATCTGCAGACATATAGTATTTTCTTGTTGTTGGAGAGTAACATTTGTAACCCTTCTGAAAACGAAAATAACCCAAAAAGACACACTTGATGGCCTTAGGGGAAAGTTTGTCTAAACTAGGAAATAGATCATGGACAAAACACGTACAACCAAACACTTTAAGAGAGACATGAAACAATGGATCATGAGGAAAAATAATTGAGTTAGGAATTTGGTTTTCAAGGAAAGATGAAGGCATTTTGTTGATTAAGAAGCAAGCAGTAAGCACTGCATCTCCCCAATGGTGTATGGGAACATTGGAATTTAGCATTAGGGAACAAGCAATTTCAAGAAGATGACGATTCTTCCTTTCTGCTATATCATTTTGTTGTGGTGTATGAAGACATGTGGACTGATGTAGAATACCTTTTGAAGACAAAAAGGAGGACAAATCATGAGAGAAATATTCTTTAGCATTATCACTTCTAAAAATCTTGATAGTTTTTCCAAATTGATTTTCAATCTCTTTAAAGAACGACATGGAGATAGGTAAAAGTTCAGATCTGTTTTTCATTAAATAGACCCAAGTACATCTTGAAAATTCATCAATAAAAGTTACAAAATATCGAAAATCAAAAGAGGTAACACGACTTGGCCCCCAAATATCAGAATGAATGGTAGAAAAAGCTGAGTTACATCTTTGTACAGCTAGAGGAAATGATGATCTAACATGTTTTTCTAGTTGACAGGACTCACAGTTGACAGGACTCACATTTTAAGAATTGAAGATTCTTAAGATTAGGAACCATCATTTTCAGCTTTGGCAGACTTGGATGACCTAGGCGATCATGCAAAAATTTGGGTCTTGAAGTTGCAAAACAGGACATAGGAAAGTTGGGTTCTAAGTAGTAAAGGCCTCGTGATTCACGTCCTTCTCCAATCAATCGACCCGTGCCATATTCCTGAATCACAAAAGAATTAGCAATAAAGGTTATTGAGCAATTCATTGAACGAGTTAACTGACTCAATGAAATTAAATTATAGGGACATTGAGGAATAAACAAGACAGAATTTAACTTTAACGAAGGAGGTAATGAGACTTGACCACTTCCTTGAGACGCAACTTTGGAACCATTAGCCACTGTGACAAGGTGAGGAATTTTGGGAAAAGAAATGGATGAAAAAGAAGATTTATTATCAGAGATATGATCAGAGGCACCTGAATCAAGTATCCAAGGACTAGAGCCTTCAACTGATTGTGAAATACATGCTGTTGAAAAACATGGTACCGAGGAAGATGAAGCTTGGCTGCTGGATTTCTCAAATTTCAGCTTCAGATACTCTTGGTACTCCTCATCAGAAAACCTAGACTCTGATTTTTCTAACTTAGCTACCTGGGCTACTTTGTCAGGAAAGCCATGCAAGGAATAACAGTTTTCTTGAGTGTGGCCCATCCTCTTGCAATATGTGCATTGAGGACGTCCACCTCTTCCACTGTGGTCTCCTCTACTGTTACGATCTCCCCCTCTCCCACGAGATGCAACCATGGCTGATGTTTCCACCCCATCAGCTAGATTTTCATCTTTCAACACATGAGACACACGAAGCAGTCTAGTGATGAGAGAGTCCATCGATAGAACTTGGTCTCCAACAAGCACTTGATCACGCACATGATCAAAGTCTGAATGTAGACTCCTCAAGATAAGAACCATGTAGAATTTATCCAGCTTCCTATTCACTTCCTCCAGTGAATCACCCACAAGGAACCTCTTCAGCTCTTCTACTGCAGCCCAAGCTTTACCTATATGTGCAATCATGTCATGGCTAGTTTGCTTAAGGGCTACAACCTTCATGGTTGCATCAAACAGGCTTTTAATATCATTGGCAAAGATTTCTCAGACTTTCTTCCAGAAGGAACATGTTTTGAACGATCTAAGGATCTTCAAAACGTCTGGCTCAACAGATTTCCATAGAACAGCACAAAGTTTATAATCCAACTTTTCCCACTCAGACCTTTTATCATTTGGAACAACATCAACACCTTTCTCCAAGTGGTCGTGGTGGCCTTGGCCGAGAAACCACAGCTCCACTGAAGCTGACCAAGATAAATAATTCTTCCAGTTGAGTTTTGCTGTTGTGATTGTTGGAGTTCCGGAAAAGGAGAGAACAAGTCCAGACAAAGCCATTTCTACTCAAGAACACAAACCCTAAAAGTGGAAAAAGGAAAGAAGAGCAAGGCCAACACGTTCCACGTGTCAAAACTGAAAAATGATGGCTGGAATGGACTCCTGGGAGGCTGACGAGACAATCGGCGCCGGTCTGGCAAGATTCCGATGTCAGGAAGTCAGGGCATGGCGCTCACGCGCGAGAAGAAGCAGCGGCTGGCGGCGGCGCGTGGGTGGCCGGATGGCCACGCGACTTGTGGGGTTAGGTCGAGCTTCTCAAGACGCACCAAACCCTACTGTCACCAAAGAAAAATGGCAGCGAACGACGGCAACGCGACGGCGGACGACAGCGTACAAGATATATATAGAGTACATAAGAAGAGAGAGACAACTCACATACAAAATAACCTAACCCTGTTGTCTCTCCATATAGAAGCAAGATACAAAAAATAAAGAAATATTCAACAAATACCTTATATTACACTCCTTTTCTATCTCTTATCTTTACTTCCTATTAAACAAGTAAACAACTGCTTAATAACTATCATGAAGTAGCTTTACTTTTTATTCCTAGTTTATCTTTGCCTACAAATTCTCTTTCACTATGCTCAATTCCCAATAGTTATCAAAAGTTAAAACTCCAATAAGATTGTTTTAAACTTAAGCATTCACTCACTTTTTATTTATTTTTATCTACTTTTCCTTCATTCTGAATAACTCTCTTATCTACATTGCTCTTGTATCTTCTTATTAACTGTTAACTATTGTTAATACACAACTCAATTTCTTTAAAAGTAATTTCAATCAATTGAAGCACTTAAACAAAGTAGCATTATACTATATAAACAATCAATTTGAATAATCAAGTTATTTTGATTATTCAGGAGGTTTGATTTATAATTTTGTTTCACAAATGAATAAACAAAATTTCAAATAAAAAATTAGATGAAGTTTAATAAGAGGCCTCAGGCTACCAAATGTGTTCGGCCCCCATAGTTAGTGGTTACTAGTAAGCCATTCTTCATATATAGAAATGAATAAGGAGAAACTAGACATTGAAGCGAAGGAAGAGGGGCGGGGTAGAGAAACGGACAAGGAACTTAAGAATTTCAAATAATATATTTTTCATTCTGGTTTCTCTCAAAGTCTTAATAACTTTAATATTAAGTGTATGCTATTGATTTTACTATTTATTAAAATTCTTCTTGTTTAACCCCTTGCCAAAAAAAAAAAAACTATACAGAGAATGAGCCAAATGAACAACTTAACCACCGAATCAAAAAAGAACAAGAAGCATTACCAGTGACCGAAGCGCAGTGAGCCCAACCAGCAGCAGCCTTCACCACTGAAGCCTCAGTGGGAAGCTGATAAAGCCCTGGAATCTCCTTTAGAAAGCACATGCACCCATAACAAGTTGCAAAATCAATTCCATCAACAAATTCACACCAAAACCAAGCCCTACATTAGAACACTAACTGCATTACCCCATGCTTCCCTGATATCAAGTAGCTCTGCCCTTCATCGTCCGCAGAACCCCACGTTATGAGCTTCCCTTTCTCTGCACAAATCACAAATCGGCGCACAATTAATTAAAATTTCACAGAGAAAAAAAAAACAGTTCTTCAGATTTTAACAGATGAACCAGATTAAAATAAATATAAAATTCAGAATATGGTTCTAACGATTTCAGATCTAGAACATCTTCTTTGAAGTGGATTAAGTTTTTTTATGAGTTTAGTCATGATAGTGTCAACGGACTGAGAAATCAACCTGAGATGACCATGGCGAATCCGCAACCACCGCCGCACACGTCCTTCCACGAATCTACGGCCAGTGAAGGATCGGAGAGAGTCACAGGCGCCGGAGAGAGTATCGGAGACTTCTCCGGCGAGGCTCCGGGAAGGTATCCCCACATGTAAACCATTTTCTCCGCACGCTCTTCCTCCTTCACAACCACCACCTCCCTCGCATCCTCCACCGCTTCGGTTTCGTTCATGGCGAGGAAATCTCCGATCTGGTAAACGACAACACGGGGCTCCAAAACGCAGGGAATCGACAACAACGCTGCGTTTGCTGAAGCGAAAACGAAACGAGATGTTTAGAGAGGGAAAAAAAATAGAAAGGGGTTTGAAGTTTGAAGACATCGTATCAATTACAAGGTTATAGCGTGCGCCACGTCGGACGCTGACGTGGCGATTCGAACACTTGGCGAGATCAGGACCGCACGCGCGGATTGCATTGTTTGAAGGCATCGAAATTTCTGGAAAATGGAGGGGACCATTGCGTCGCGTTCGAGGGGCCTCTTCTGAGCAACGCGTGTCTGGTTGTGCTTAAGAGTTATGTATTTTAGCGATTAAAATAATGATATTTTGTGACATGATTAGCGTGTAAGAATATGATTTAATTAATGAAATACGATTAATTCACATTTAGGAATGTTCCGGAAGTTATATTTGAATTTTGAAAAAAGAATTTTTTTTAAAAAAAAGCTGCGAGTGTGGGCATCCCTTGTGGTTTGGTTGGATCTAACGCACGGACAGGAAACAGCCACGTCTACATGACATGTGCCAAATCTTTTTTTATTTTTGTTAACCCGCATGATGCTTGACTGCTTTCTCCTCTCTTACTCTTACTAGAAAATTTACAAAAATTATTTTGTATAAAATAAAGATAAATATTTAATTTTATATAATTAAAATTTATAATAAATATATTCATTTAAACATGTATGTGTGTATATATATGTTTATATTTTTTATAACTAATTTAAATTTTGATATAAGATTATACTTATAAAATTATTGAAACATAAGGTAAATTAAAATAGAGTGTAAAAGTATGTAATTCTTATTAAATTTTAAAATTTTTCTCTTATTTATATCTTTCTTTTGGCACAACTGAATGTTTTCTAAGAAAATATATTAATGGAGATAGACAATGAAGGAAATCAAATATATAAATAAGAATCATACCAGCAACATATTCTTTTTTTTTTATCACACACTCTCCTATTGATGATTAAAATTTATTAAAAATCATAAAAATGTATGGATACTACTCTATATTTAATAAATCTCATTTAGACTTATGCTAACACAAAAGAAAGTGGTTTAGGATGGTCCATTATGTGATGATTGTTACCCTTTGAAAGTAAGTTACTCTATATTCAAAGGTTGTGATCTCTCACCTACTACCTTTTGAGATGGTTTTTATTTGTTAATTTTTTTAAGTTTAAATGTAGTTTACACAAAAGTCTTTTGTAATTTAAATGATGACCTCTTTTAGGTAAGCAATAGTCAAAGACCTAAACATATTTCCCATTGTGACCTTGTCGTCGACAACTATTACCGTGGCATCTTCCATCATGATGGCTTCACTTCTACTACCTCTTTCATCTTCGTCATCCTCAATGCCTTATGAATCCCTATGTTTTGCCATGATGAGTGGAATTGCATTAAAATTTTGTCTTTGGTTCATTCTTGTAGTGTTTAGAATGTTTGGGGAGACTTTTGGATTTGCATAACTTAAATCATGACATTTTGTTTGTCACCTCTCAATTAGCAAGACGATTCCTGAGAGAGAACGAAGAAAGAAATTCATTAAGCAATGCCTCATAGCTGAATGAGAATATGAATAGGGAGTAAAGTATGATACAAATGTTTATGTTTGTTTTTGCTTAACTTATAAGGATAAGTGCTAATGTTGTGTATGCTTGACATATGTGATTTGGTTGATGTTGCTATGTATTTTGAGTTGCTTCTACCTTTTTAATATGTTTCATGTGTTGTAGGTGAGTTACTAAGAGATATAATTGAGTGTTTGTTTGTGTGCCTTGGGAACACGAGTTAGATTGTATTTGTCATAGGATGAAGGAATAGTGACCTAGATTATAGGTAGCCTAAATCCTATTAGAAGAGTGTTGTCCTACATAAACTAGTGTAACAACAAATCATGTAACCCCTTTGGTGTGTCTAAAATAAGATCGATAAAGACATTTTCAAATTTCAACCTAGAAGTAACTTGAGTGATCTCATGTAAGAGAAAGTAAGTGAGTTACACCTAGTGAGGCCTATAAGAATGGATTTCCAAGTACCACATATCTACTCGGAAGAAACCTTGAGAGAGTTAGCTTTAGAAGAGACAATCAAGAAAGAATTCCCAAGCCTGAATACTTCCTTAGACAAATGCCTAGAATCAAAACTACCTGATCTTATAGTTATGTTTTGGAATTAGGCCTAGACAAGGAGGATTAGATGACAATAGGTTTCTACCTAGATAAAGCTTGTTTAGTATAATGATTGCCAAAATTGGTTTAAGTACAAAAGGAATTTTTTAGAAAACCTTTTGACCTAGAGAGTGGGAATTTTCCTAAGAAAGGTTGAGGAAGGATCATAAAACCTTTAAAGTTAAAACTTGTTTAGGAGACCATTAATGGGATGAATCTTAGTATATTGAGAAAGATGATCAGGAGTGCAATTATGGATATACTCTTAGACTTTAATTTTTTAGGATGAAAATATTTTTAAAAGGGTAAAGTTGTAACACCTTAAATTTTAAATATTAGAAATAAATCATGAGATAGGAGACTCTTATTATTATAATTATATTATTGACTTAATGTTACTTTTGGTCCATAATATTTTTATTTTTTTTATTTTGGTGCATTATGTTTTAAAAGTTTCATTTTAATCTTTTATGTCTTCAAATGTTTCATTTCAATACATTGAGTTTTAAAAGTTTTATTTTGGTCCTTTATGTTTTTGAAAGTTTAATTTTTTTTCATCTTTTCTTTTTTTTTTTTCGTTAAAAATGTTAGTGTTCTATCAATGTTTAAA
Source organism: Glycine max (assembly GCF_000004515.6). Taxonomy (NCBI): domain Eukaryota; kingdom Viridiplantae; phylum Streptophyta; class Magnoliopsida; order Fabales; family Fabaceae; genus Glycine; species Glycine max. Next base: position 45,282,965 of record NC_038254.2, on the reverse strand, counting down.
ATTTTGACAGAGCACTAAATATAAGTAAAATAATTAATTTAAAGTAGTGGCGGCTAAAATAATTGATTATTTCAAAACTTAAAACATTGACGAAGCACTAACATTTTTAATGAAAAAGAAAGAAAGAGACAAAATAAAACTTTCGAAAACATAAAGGACTAAAGTGAAACTTTCGAATCTTAATATACTAAAATGAAACTTTTAAAAAAATAAAGGACCAAAATGAAACTTTTAAAACTTAATGTACCAAAGTGAAAAAAATATTAAAACATAATAGACCAAAAGTGACATTTAACCTATATTATTTGATTAAAGAATACTTTAGACATTATCATAAATATTAGGTTTATCTTGAAGATTTGTTTATACTTAACTATAGATATATTATATTATATTATGTTGTATTATATTATATCATTGTTGTTGTTTGTTCCTAGTGGAAGCCCATCTTCATGTTTTTTTCCAAGTGAGTGCTTCCTTTATCCTTCCATGTCTCTTTGACTATTGTTTTTTCCCTTTTTTTTGTGTGTCTTAAGTTAGAGATTTGAAGGGATTTGGAGATATTGTGAATGATTGGAGGGGGATTGGATTGTCTAGAAGCTTATTTTGAAAAAGAAATAAGCTTATGAACCTAACTCAAAGATTGGGGATTTGGTAGATTGCATGATTAATAGGGCATATCGTGTTAGTTTGATGTTTAGAAGCTTAAAAACTCATTTGTGGATCTTTTAGGGTGACGTTAGATGGTTGGATCACTACAAGAAAATACGGTTTTAGACGAGGATTTTTAGCGGGGGTTACTTTAATCGTCAGAAACAAATGAAGCTAACAAAGGTTTATAAAGTTGTCGTTATCTACCTACGCTTATTAGCGAACTACAAGTAATTTTCGACGGTTTAGGAAAAACCTTGGTTAGTTTTATTTGTTTTTATTTTTTTATTTGAAAATTTTAGTTTATTTCTTTTAGCTTATCATATTTTGCATCTTCAAAACCTAGTGTTTGTTTTAGGATTTCTATTGTCTCCAAATCCTTTGTTCTCACTCTCTTCTTTGTTGTCATAGTAGACACTCCTTCCTTCTTCCTCTCTAAAATTGGCACCTCTAAAACCTTGTCCATCGCCTCCATTGCCTCACCACTCCTCTGAGTTTAGGGAAGATGACTTCAAGGTCAATGTGTCTCCCAACGAGAAGGAGACGCGAACGTCACTATGGCATCAAACTAACACGATATCATCTCCGACTTTGTTTGATGGAGGGGAAGGGCAAGTTTGCAAAGTGGTGAATGTCGGAGGTGGAGGATGCAGAGGTGAAAGCTTCCTAGTCTCATCTACGATGGCTCATCTAATAATAGGTTTGGGTTTTGAGGTCCAAAATCAAATAAAAGTTTTGGGTTTCAAATCTAAGTTTCAATTTTTGTATCTCTTGGTTAATGCTCTCCTTGCTGATTTTGAATTAACAACAAACAGGAATGGTATGATTTAGTCTCAAGGATTTAGGTTAGTTTTATTTATTTTATGAATTCATCATCATCATTGAATTGATAAGATGAATTTGACTTCTTTTTCCCCAAAAGTCTTCCCTAGAAAACTAAAAAAATTAGTGACAATTTGAATTCATATATGCAATTTGAATTCCCTAGCATACTTATTTGAATTTGAATGTTTGAAATGGAATTGTCAAATGATCATGTATAATATGTATGCTTTTCTAAAACCAGCAGTGCATGTACAATTAGACCCCGCAGGATGCCTAGTCATAAGTGGGGAGCTTGGGCATCCTAACAATCCTTGGGTGTGACACCTTCCAAAAAGGTATGTTTTATTTTTCTTCAACAATGAAAAGAATTGTCTTGCTTTGAAATTTTCTAACATAATTGTTGTTGTTTAAATTTTTGGTCGGGGAGAAAAAGGTGCGAGCTTAGTGAAATAAAAGAAAGTGGACAAAAACATTGTATGTAATACTACAATGAATTGAATTCTAATGAATACTAGATTCAACAATGTATAAGTGAACATAAAATTTTTAATTGTTAAACTTTGGAAAGTGAGAATATAAGTGATGAGGACAAAAGAAAGTTAAGTTAAAATATTAAGAAAATTAAAGTTCTTTATTGTATCGTAAATATTTGTCAATATTGATAGATATTTAATGATTGCAACTATGGAAATTCCATACTACTTTAATCTTTAAGTGTTTGAATGAACATTATATCCTTTAGTTATTGTCAGGATTTATTTCCCTCTCAATTTCTATTTTTTAGGCCTTCTTAACCAACTTATGTTTCTACAACTTTAAAAATAACACTTTTTTTGAGAAATTGAATGTTATATGCAACACACTAATGGTCAAGATTAGGAGTTGCATATGAGGAACTTTGGCTCGCACAAAGTTAGGATGTTTGAAGACGTGTAGTGAAGAGTAGTTAAGGCAATCCCATGGGGGCTAGGTGAAGCAACATGCTAAAAACAAGGTGCAATGAGTAGTTAAGGCAATTCCAAGGGGACTAGGTGAAGCCACTGTTGGTAAATATTTGTGTTTTAATTTAAAATTTATATATATATTAATTCTATTTTATAAAATAAAATAATTATTTTAGATTTTATTAAGATTTTGTTTTAATGAGTCAACTAGTTTGTTACGTTTGTTGTGACAACTGTAGGTTGGTTTCTAATGGTCATATTTTGTTGTTGCAAAAATGCCTATATATATATATATATATATATATATATATATATATATATATATATATATATATATATATATATATATATATATATATATATATATATATATATATATATATATATATATATATATATATATATATATATATATATATATATATATATCTTTCCTCTTTTCTAAAAAGACGTCAGAGCAACATTTGGTTTCTTTCTCCCAAAAAATTGTCTCTTTCTTTTCCTATAAAAAACTTATTTTTGTGAGAGCAAGAGCATTGGTGTTCAGAAGGTTCGGGATCCTTTCGTGCACACGATCGGGACCAACAGGTTGTCGTATCTTAGGAGAGGAGCACAATCAAATTTTCCTACCAGTGCAATGGGGCGTTTATTCTCTAAGGATAACATTTACGCGTTTCAACCCAGGCTATATCTTTCTTTCCCTACTTTATTTTTTCCTTGTGCTTATTGTATGTTATAATGCATTATTCATGTGTTGTCAATTAAATTTATTTTGCTACTGTTATTTTGTTATTTAATTCAAGACTGTGCATCTTCTTCGTATTTATTTCTTTCATTTTTATTTTATTTTTCTAACAGTCTTAGAGAGAAAAATTTATCTACTTTTTTCTAGCATAATCTTTTCTGCAGTATCATTTTGTTTTACCAAAATATCTGTCATGAATATGATTGACTCCCTTTTTAGTATGTCTGAAAAATTAATGGATGAAGACACAATGTATTATACTTTATTAAAAATGTTTCATTATATTATTTCATTTCCTTAAATATTAAATTAGTGAGAGATTGTTGAAAAATATTTTCTTATAATTTGAAATTTAAAATTAAAATATATTTTCTTTATTAATGATGGTTTTGAAGAGAAAATGTTTTTAGAATTAGTTTATGTGAAAAACTGAAAGCATACTTCTAATTTCATTCCTATATGTTAGAAAACTATCTTTTACTTGGTCAAATTCTCCTTTGAACGCTACAGGTCTTTAAAATTAGGATGTTTGTTGTTTGATTTTTTTTTAATGTTATTATTATTGCTACAAGTATTTTGTTGTTACATGTTAGTGACTGGTTACCTCTATATATGTAGCTTCTTCTTGGAATAATAATAAACATGAGAGAATACAACACACAAAGCAATAAAATGAATACTTAGTGAAGCTTTATATTTTGTATGTCATTTTCTTGATATGGTATCTTATATATATATTTTTAAAAAAATTAAAAAAAATCTTTATGAGCTATGGAGAAAAAGAGAACCAAATCTAAAATATCTTAAAGTGTGGGGGTGTCTAGTAAAGGTTAACATCCCTATTAATAAGAAAATGAAAATTGACAAAAAAAATGTTAATTGTATTTGTGTTGGATATTCTTTACATAATATTACTTATAGATTCTTAGTTGTTAATTCAGAAATGTCTGAAATTTTTAATGGTACTATTATGGAATCTAGAGATGTTACTTTCTTTGAAAATGTTTTTCCTTGAAAAATAAATTGTTAAATCTTTATATGGTTTGAAACAAGCCCCAAAGCAATGACACACAAGTTTGATCAAGTTATTCTTTCGTATGGTTCTCAAATTAATGATAGTGATAAATGTGTGTATGTGAAATTTTTTTATGATAATGGATGTGTCATTTTATGTTTATATCTGGATGACATATCGATATTTGGTAGTAATATGCATTTCATAAATGATGTGAAGTCCTTATTGTTTAGAAACTTTGACATAAAAGACCTTGGTCAAGTAGATGTGATTTTGGGAATTAAGCTTATAAAGAAAAATGATGGTATGACTTTTACCCAATCTTATTATGTTGAAAAGTTATTGAAGAAGTTTAACTATTTTGATGCGAAACATGTTTTACTCCTTATGACTCATCCATCAAGTTAAAGAAAAATTTGAGTAAAGGAATTTCTTCACATAAATATTCTCAAAGTATCGGTTCTTTGTTGCATTTGACAAACTTCTCTAGGCCTGTCTGATATTGCACATGCAGTTGGTAGATTGGAAAGTAATTGAGGAATTTAGTGATACAAAATTGAAGTTCTGATTTTGATGAAATAAAATTGACAAGTGGTTATGTCTTTGCTTTAGCTGGTTATGCAGTATCATGAAAATCTACTAGAAAAATTATTATTTCACATGAAAGCAAAAATTATTGCTTTAAATACTGCTACTAGTGAGGCTGAATTTCTTAAAAATGTATTATGCGATTTGTCATTGTTGAATAAGCATATACCTCCAATTCTAATGCATTGTGATAGTCAAATTGCTATATCTAAAGTGACTAGCAAAATTTTAATGAAAAAAGAAGACACTTAAGAGTGAGACATAAGTCTATTAGAAATTTGATTTCTCATGGTGTCATTTCTCTTGATTTTGTCAGGTTAGAAAATAATATTGCGGATCCCCTTACAAAAGGGTTGATGCGTCAACAAGTACTTGAGTCGTCGAGGAGAATGAGACTAAAGCCCATTATTTAGTTACAATAATGGACACCCGTCTCCGTGTGATTGGTGATCCCATGAATGGAGTTCAACGGGTAACAACGAAATTGTTTGTTGACTAAACTACACCAAAATGAAATTTGGCAGAGCTGCTCCGTTTCTCATTCCTATGACGAAGTGTATTATAAATTGTGGCGATATTAAGGTTGAGGTATTTATATATGTGTATTTTTGGTGAAAAAAAATACCTCTTAATGAATTCGATGACACTTATTGTAGGGGTGGGGGTCACAACCCAATCTTTGACGATTCACCTAGTGAGTGTGGTGGTGGGGCCGCCACTGTGAGATATGAGTTAATCTCTAAGTGACACTCACAAAACAAGATACAAGCGCAAGGTCGTGTAATGCGCTACCATTGATTAGAACCTAATTGAATGCCAATATTGTAGGGGTTGTGTACTAAAGTCCGGTTAAAGAATATGTAGTTCAAGACAATCAAGTCACTACATTTTTCTCGGGTGGAAGTTCATAAACACTAGGTATAAGGCTCAAACCCGAAAGGTTCCTTATACCGAAATACAATATCACATGCTCTTTCTCTCATGTTTCTATACAAATTATCTTTTAGAAAATATATCTTAAAATTTTAAATTATGTGGGGGAATGTTGGTAAATATTTGTGTTTTAATTTAAAATTTATAAATATATATTACTTATATTAATTCTATTTTATAAAATAAAATATTTATTTTAGATTTTCTTAAGATTTTGTTTTAATGAGTCAACTAGTTTGTTACGTTTGTTGTGACAACTGTAGGTTGGTTTCTAACGGTCATATTTCCAACGGTCATCACTTCTGTTGTGCAAAAATGCCTATATATATATATATATATATATATATATATATATATATATATATATATATATATATATATATATATATATATATATATATCTTTCCTCTTTTCTAAAAAGATGTCAGAGCAACGTTTGGTTTCTTTCTCCCAAACATTGTCTCTAGGGATCCTTTCGCTGCACACGATCGGGACCAACGGGTTGTCGTAACTTGGGAGAGGAGCGCAATCAAATTTTCCTACTAGTGCAGTGGGGCGTTTTCTCTCTAAGGATAGTGTTTACGCGCTTCAACCCAGGCTATATCTTTCTTCCCCTAATTTACTTTTTCCTTGTGCTTATTGTATGTTATAATGCATTATTCATGTGCTGTCAATTAAATTTATTTTACTACTGTTATTTTGTTATTTAATTCAAGATTGTGCATCTTTTTCGTATTTATTTATTTCATTTTTATTTTATTTTTCTAACAGCCACAACATGGGCTGTGACATTAGCAAAGTTTAATGCAGCCAAGGCTCTATGGGGGGAGGGAAATATGTACTAAAGAAATAATATGCTTTATTTGTATATCACATTTATGAATTGTGTTGGATGATATGAATTACTTTTTATAAAATGAGTTTTTATTTATTTACTTTTGTCTTTTGTTTATATTTAAATAAAAATATTAGATCACTCAAGGTTGATTATTTAACATGTGGTTGGTCATATAATTTTTTTTAAAGAAATGGAAATAGCAGGGGTTACAACCCCTGGTAATTATAAAGGATTTTGATATTGTGCGTAGTTGGGGTTTTAAACTATAGGTACTTACCAAGGGTTATGAAATTGTAGGTAATTTCTGTGCTTTCGAGGGTTGATGAAAATCGTTGGTAAGCCACTGGCCATGGACACTTTGCCAATGAAAAAGAATAATTGCGAGAAACACATTTAACGGGGGGTTTAATCGTCAATAAAACCAAATTTAACCTTGTTAAATTAAAGTCATTTTTTTTGTAGTGAGTAGTCATTTAAGACATAGGAAGTGTGATTTTACAAAGAACTAATGAGGTTGCACAATCACACTTTGGTTGAGCGAGCCACTTTGGCTTACTGAGAGCACCTTCAAAGAACTATTTTGGCTTAGCGAGCAAACTCGCTGAGTGAGAGAGTTGCTTTAGCTAAATTAGCCAAGTTTGGTTGGGTGAGAAGGAGTTTAGAGAATAAATTTGGAAGTCCTGTATGGATTTACGTAATGGGCCTAAGGGTTTGCTAAGCAAAAGTAGGAACAAAGCAAATAATTCATTTAGCAAGCTCTTTTGATTAAGCTAGGGATGATCCGTTGAGAGTTTAGGTCTCACTCCACAAGAGTTGAATAATTAGCATGGATAAGTCATTACACACTTTTGTAATTCCTTTTTACTAAGATAGAATACTAAGAGATAATTATTTGAAATATATAAAGTATTTTCCTCTAGTTTTTTGGCCCACCCTTAATGATGATCGGTGGAGAAAATCCATTTTTCATTTTCTCAATTAACTTACTTGTAATTCAAATCCTAACCATAGGTATAAATAGAAACTAATTAATAGCCTTGGACATTCACTTTGTGCCCCTATTCCTCTCTTTTCTCTCACTTCTCACTAAAATTCACAAGGGACGAAACACTCATTTCTCTCTCATCCACCTCTATTTTTGTTCCAATATTTTTTTTGCTTAATTACTTCCATTCCAAGTGAGAATCGCACATCTTATTGCAGGTTCCTACTATTCTTCTTCTACTTTCTCTTCTTTTCTAAACATTTTTTTCTCTTTATTTTCTCTTCTTCTTCGTTCAAAATACCCATTCTCTTCCTTCTCCATTTTTATTTCAAAAGGCTTGATTTTTGAATTCCATGTTTAGGTTCTTTGATGTTTTGGTTAGATTAATTTGTAGAATTGAAAGCTAAAAGCTTACAACTTTTTGAAGTTTTCTCGTGGTAAGGGGAAATGAAAGCCCAGTCCATGAAGGCATGGTAAAATTGTGCCATTTCATGTTTTGGGGAACCTTAACATTAGGATTTGGCTTTTTCTTGAATGTTCTCGTGAAAAACATGTTTTCTATGACTCAAAGTTTTTGAGTTTTGCCTTGAATATGTTAAATATGCCATTGTTTTATTTGAACAAATATTGTACATCTTCAATTTTGTGAGCAAAGCGAGGCGTACTTGGAAATCACAAGGTGGAACCTCTTCAATTTTGTGAGCACTGCGTCTATGAGAAACAACTCAAATGAAGTTCCCAAAGGCAATGTATACTACAAAGGCCATGTTGGACTACGTCTATTTTGACTGCTGGGGGCCTTTGAGAGTTCCACCATTAGGAGGGGTAAGATATTTCTTCTCCATCATAAATGATTACTCCAGCATGACATGGGTATTCATGATGAAGCATAAATCTGAAGCTTTCAAAATTTTCATGCATTGGACTATTCTTATGAAGAATCAGACATGAAAGACAATAAAGTGTCTTAGGACTGATAATGGCTTGAAATTTTGTTATATTGAGTTCAATGAATTATGTAGAGATGAAGGCATAACAATATAGCGTATTGTACACTATACTCTACATCAAAACGAAGTATATGAAAGAATGAACAAAACCTTGTTGGAAAGGGCCAAATGCATTTTATCCAATTCAGGATTGAATAGGAGTTTTTGGATTGAGACAGTCAACACAACATGTTATCTCGTGAATCGTTCACCGTCCATTGCCATAGATTTTGAGACCTCTATTAAGGTATAATCTAACAAACCAATTGAATACTCAATGTTAAAGGTGTTTGGATGTCTGACATATTATCATATAAATGAAGGTAAGCTAGAGCCTAGAGCCAAGAAGGGTTTCTTTATGGGCTATGGAGATGGAGTCAAAGGATTTTGAGTTTGGTCTCTATTTGAAAGAAAGGTCATTATGAGTAGAGATTTCGTCTATGACGAACTCTCTATGTTGCATTCTAAATCTAATGAAGATTTGGACAAGGTTGAAGTTGTCACTAAGTAGGAGGAGTTTGAGAGATCCACAATCAAAAACACTAGTGATCAGAAGCAATTTGAAGCACTTGATGAGATTGATCAAGAACTTCAAATGCACCCTCAACATTAGAATTCAACACTAGTTGAGGGGACTGTTTGGACAAGTCAAAACTATCCAAAGTAGCCCAAAACCACAACACCCAAAAAGTCACAAAGGAAAATCAAAGCTCCTAAAAGATATGGCTTTGATATAGTGGACAACAACGAGATTTCTTTCCAATATTTTGACACATCTCTATACTTGTTTTGCTGGCCCTAGTGGCAACTCTGGACATGGAGTTAGAGGAATTCAATATCAGAATTGCTTTTCTCCATGGAAGACTAGAGGAAGACATTTTGATGCAACAACCTGAAGGTTTTGAGGTGGAAGGAAAGGAAAATTCTATCTATAGATTGAAGATGTCTCTTTATGGGCTAAAGTAATCACCAAGGCCACTACAAGAGATTCAATGAGTTCATTATTTATCATGGGTAACATCAGAAGTCTATAAGGGTCATGGTTATCATAGCAAGGTGAAGAATGGTTCCCACATCGATGACATGCTCATAGTATCTCAAAATTTGTTGGCAATTCCAAACCTGAAGTCACTATTCAGTAGTGAATTTCAGATGAAGGACATGAGAGACACTGAAAAGATTCTAAGCATGGAGATCAAGAAGGATCAAGTCTAGAATAAGCTCTTTCTATGTTAGAAGGAATACATTTAGAAATTGATGAATTGTTTTAGGATGACATCCGCAAAACCAGTATGTACTCCTCTGACAACATCCATTCATCTATCTGAACTCAATACTAATCATTAGAATCATAGAAGGAATACATGTCTTATTTTCCTTATTCAAGTGTTGTAGGCAGTCTCATGTAAGTTATGGTATGCACCAGATCGGATCTACCACAAGTAGTCAGTGTTGTAAGTATATGGGTAATCTTGAGAAGGAACATTGGCAAGTTAAGAAATTCATATTCAAGTACCTTAAGGGTACAACTAATATTGGACTTGTCCACCATGGAGATACATCTTATGCTCTCCCTAGTAACTCAAATTCTGACTATGCTACAGATTTGGATGCAAGAAGATCTACGACTAGGTACACGTTCATGATTGACAACTTCCTTGTTAGTTAGAAGGCAACACTTCAACCCATAATGACTTTATCCATTACAGAGGCAGGGTACATGGATCTGGCAAAAGCAATAAAGGAAGGGATCTAGATGAAGGGTCTAATTAGTAATATTAAATTTTCAAAGGAAAAAGGCTATTATTTTTTTGCGAAAGTCTGAGTGCAATTTGTTTAGCCAAGGAAAAAGTCCATCATGAGAGGACTAAGCACATTGACATCAGATACCACTTCATCTGTTCTGAGAAGAGGGTCCAAGTTCAGAAAGTTGATACGAGGGAGAATCCAGTTTATATGTTCACAAAACATGTTCCAAGAAGCAAGTTCATGCACTGTTTGGATCTACTTAACGTAGATTACTGAAAATGAACTGAGTTACTTGTAATTCAGAAATGTCATTGAACCAAGGTGGATATTATTAATTGTTGGACAATAGAGATAGCATGGATGCTAGCGTTGGTCGTTTGGTCCAGTACTCTTGTCGTTTGTAATTTGGTGGAACATCCAATCATGTAGAAGGGAGCATCCAGTTTGGCGGTTCATTAACATAAGTTTATTGTAATTATTTTTTGTTTTTTTTGTTGTAATCGTTTTTGGTTAGGCAATTAGTTGTTGTCTCTGTTATTAGGAGTTTTGTATTTTGGGTTCAGAGAGAGCTTGAGCATACTTTGAACTACTTCGTTGTAAATTTTGTTATTCGCAATAAACTGAACAATTTTGTTATTCCCAAATTCCAAAGGTTCATGTTTAAGGTCTGTAAGAAATTGAAAGCTCTTAAAGCTCCCTTGAAGAATCTTTTTAAGCAGGAGTTCAGCAACATCTCCAACCGAGTGGAGCTAGCTGAGGCTGAATATAACAGTGTGCTTAATTCACTAAAGCAAAATCCTCAGGATCCTTCCCTTCTTGCTCTGGCAAACCGCACTAGAGGGCAGACCATTATGCTTAGAAAAGCGGAGTCTATGAAATTTTCTCAACTCATCAAAAACAAATATCTCCTGCAGGCTGATAAATGCTCCAAATTCTTTCATGCTTTAATCAAGCGCAACAGACACAGCCGGTTTATTGTTGCCATAAGGCTAGAGGATGTGCATAACACTTCCTCCCAAGATGAAATTGCCCTTGCTTTTGTGAATCACTTTTGGAATTTGTTTAGTTCTCATGAGTTGACCCAAGCTCCTTCCATTTCGATCTGCAACAGGGGTCCTAAGGTTCCACCGATTGCTTTGCGGCCTTACTTTGTCCTACTTCTAAGCAAGAGGTTTGGAACGTTATTTCTGTGATGGATAACAATATAGCTCCTAGGCCAGATGGTTTCAATGTTTTATTCTTCAAGAAGGCTTGGAATATCATTGGTGATGATATCTTTGCAGCGGTTAATGAATTCTTTACAACTGGAAAAATTCTAAAGCAGCTCAACCATGCTATTATTGCGCTTATTCCTAAACATGATCAGGCCTCCCAGGTTAACCATTTTAGACCTATATCTTGCTGTAATTTGTTATACAAGATTGTGTCTAAAATTCTGGCCAACCGCATAGCCCCAGTGCTTGAGACTATTATTGGGGAAACTCAAACTGCTTTTCATTAAGAACAGAAAGATGATGGACAACATCTTCCTAGTTCAAGAGATTTTGCGCAAATATGCCCGGAAAAGATCCTCTCCGAGATGTCTCCTGAAAATTGACTTGCATAAAGCTTATGATTCCATTTCCTGGGAATTCTTGGATTGGATGCTTAAGTCCATTGGCTTCCCAGCCTAGTTCTGTACTTGGATCATGGAATGTGTTTCTTCCACTTCCTTTAGTGTGGCAGTCAATGGATCCATTTATGGTCACTTCAAAGGGCAGCGGGATCTTAGACAAGGGGATCCTCTCTCCCCTTATCTGTTTGTGCTCTGTTTGGAGTACTTTTCCAGATATATGAGTAGCCTCAAGGATGATGCCAATTTTAAATTTCATCCCAACTGTGTAGGTATTCAGCTATCTCATTTGGCTTTTGCAAATGATATTATGCTTCTATCTAGAGGAGATATCCCTTCTGTGTCAACTATGTTTGCCAAGCTTCAACACTTCTGTAGGGTTTCAGGGCTTTCCATCAGCTTTGATAAATCTGCCATATACTCAGCCGGTATTAGGCCACATGAGCTTTCTCATATTCAGCAGTTTACTGGATTTAGCTTGGGTGACTTCCCTTTTAGATACTTGGGTGTTCCCCTTTTATCATCTAGATTAAATGTATGTCATTATGCTCCCTTGCTTTCCAAGATTACTGGCCTAATTCAGGGATGGAGCAAGAAGTCTTTATCTTATGCAGGTAAGTTAGAGTTGATCAGAGCAGTTATTCAAGGAATTATGAATTTCTGGATGGGGATTTTTCCTTTGCCGCAATCTGTTTTGGACCAGATCAACGCTTCGTGCCGTAATTTTCTATGGGGCAAAGCGGATATTGGAAAAAGCAAGCCCTTGGTTGCTTGGTCAGTAGTTTGTTCTCCGAAAAACGAAGGGGGTTTAGGCCTTTTTAATCTCAAGGACTGGAACCTTGCGCTTCTTTCCCGTATCCTATGGGACTTTCATTGTAAGAAAGATTCTCTATGGGTTCGGTGGGTTCACCATTACTATTGCAGAGGGAGTGATGTGTGGAATTACAATACTTCTTCATCAGATTCAGTTTTGATAAAGAAAATCATTCAAATAAGGGGCTTTATTATCTCCAAAGAGCTAAGTACGGAAGAGGCCAAAAAGAGGATTCAATCTTGGCGCACCAATGAACAATTGCTTGTTGGCAAAGTCTATGAATACATTAGAGGTGTCAAGCCTACTGTTAGTTGGTGTTCTGTTATATGGAACCCAGCAATTCCTCCTAAGATGTCTTTCATTCTGTGGCTTGCTAAAAGGAACCGACTGCTTACTCTTGAAAAAATTGCTTTTTTGAAAAAGGGTTCCCTCTGCCCTTTATGTTCAAATAAGGCTGAGTCAAATGCTCATTTGTTCTTTTCTTGCAGGAAATCTCTCCAAGTTTGGGCTCACATTCGTGATTTGGCTCCTTTCCGCAGGCGTTTCACTTCTTTACAGTGCATTACTGACTCTTTAATTAGAGGCAGATCCATATCAGGTGTTCAAGGAAAATTACGTTGTCTGGCTATAGCAATTACAGTCTATTACATCTGGTTGTCTAGGAACAAGTTGATTTTTGAGGATTATCAATTTTCTGTAATAGAGGTTATTAGCAAGATTAAGTTTCTCATGTATAGACAAGCACACATGTTGCATTTGTTTTAGCATCTTGATATAGGCCTTCTTGTATTAGGGAGGCTTTTGATTTTCTCTAGCTGCGGGGTATGCCCCGTTTATTGTTGTATCATTTTGGATTTAATATAATTTACTTTTTTCCCAAAAAAAAATATAACATTAAATAAAACATACTAAGTAATCAGATTGATTTATTGGAAAGGATTTTCAAAATTGACATCCGATATCCAATATAAACTCATCAAACTCATTGGATTTGCATTTTTTTTAATCTGATCCTAACCAATTGGCATTTTTGAAATTGTATTTATTTGGATTCATCGAATTCTAGGATTGATTCAGATCCATTACCCCTCCTGCTTAAAACAACTACTATTAATTATTAGTTCCGGAGCTTCATACAAACCAAGCTAATCCCAAAATTTGTGTTTTTGGGTATTTATTTATTTTTCTTTGGGCATAACAATTTAAATTATGGAACCCCCATCCACAGTTATAATTTAGCTAGTGATGTATGAAGCATCGCACGCAGCTGGAAGGCAAAGGAAAGCAATCGGTGTTGATATGTCCTTAGGTTCTCCAAGACGACCAACTGTCATTTGAGATTCCATAGCCACAACCATCTTATGCACTTCAGCAGTAGATTTCTATAACAAGATCAATTCAAAGAGATTTTTTTAGCATTTGGTTGCTGAATTAATAGCACAATATGCACGTACGAGAATAGAATAGAAGAGACTGACAACTATAGGAAATATGTAGCAAGGCAATAAAAATAATTCGCTGCCATTAAGGTAAACTATTTCATGGAACATCGACAATATATATGTTTATGAAAGGAAAAACATTTTTTTAAAATTAGAAGAATTCTATAACATTTATGAAATATACAAAAAAAATTAGGACATTAACTTTTTACTAATCTATAATTTTATTTTTGATTAAAAATAACTATCAAATTAGGAAAATAAAAAATAAAAAAAATTGCACAGTTATTCACCTTGGCCCGAATATAACTATCAAATTTTACTTTTTTTTTTTTTTAAATTGCAATGTATAAGCTTACAACTAACAATACATACAATGAGATACTCCAAAAGTAAAGTCTTAATAGGACCAGGTGCCACGGTATTTGCACGAATATTATCCTTTGCCAATTCCATCTTGGTAAATTGATTCAGTGCTCCTGAATATAATTTTATATGCAAATTGATTATTTTCTGGAACTCCAATTAGCCACGTCTAATTTCTAGTTAAAGTATATATATAATGACAGAGAAACTTACCTTTAGTGGTTGCATAAGTAGAACAAAGTGGAAAAGCTTTGAGACCTGATATCAACACTATGCTCCCATACCCAAATGCCTTTAGAAGTGGTTGTGTTAGTTGGCATAGGTGGAAACATGACTCAAAATTAGTACCCATTAGTGTTGCCACATATTCTGCAGTGTAATCAACGATGCTCTTAGTTGAAGTTGTTCCAGCATTGTTTATCTCACTACTACAAATAATGGTTTTAACATCGCTAAGTTAACATTGGTTTTACCAAAAACCGATGTTAACTAAAACGGGGTGGTAATCTAGTAAATAACACGAGTTTGTTAATGTTGATTTTTTATAAAATCAATGTTATTGAAAAAACGTAGAGAAAACTCAATTTTGGTTTTATGCGAGATCTTTCATAATCATTGTCAGGTGCTGAAAACCCTCAAGCTCACTAACTTTGAAACCTCTCACTCTTATCACTCTCACTCAAACGGTTTCACACTCTCATTTGAAACCTCTCGTGGCATTGAAACTCGGTCACCACCGGCATTGCAACCTCTCATGGCACTCGTGGCACTGCAACCTCACTGTTGGTCACAAAAGGTTAGCTTTCTTCTCCTTTCTTCGTGTTTCTCTACTTTGTTCTCCTTCTCGCATTGTCATTTGAACTCCTTCTTCCTTTCTTAGTCTCATAAGACCTAAATAATTTCATTTCTCCTCATCCTTCGTGTTAGTCTCACAGGACGCAATATAAATGAAGTGAAACCTGATAACTTTTTATAAATCTATCTATCTATCTATCTATCTATCTATCTATCTATATATATATATATATATATATATATATATATATATAGTGTTTACAATGTATTTAACGAAATGTGTATGTGTGGATGACAGTCTGTATGTGTAAGCGGTTTATGAAACAGCTGATCTTGCATATTGATTCATGGACCACGAAGTAGTTAATGGTTAGGATTGAATGTTGTTGGTCTCTAGATCTACTTGGCCTTTCAATAACATTTGTTGCAAAAGTTGTTTTGATGATTGTGCGAAGTTGTTGAACCAACAACTTGTCAATGAATTCCAATATCCAATTTTTAATTTGTTGGTATTAAAAAAACAGTAGACGTTTCTTCTCATATCTCTCACTTAGCATTGAAATCTTTAATTTGTAGACACTTCTCATTTTCTTATTTCCATCGTGATCACGACATTCCTTGCTGGACATTAGAGTGACAATCATCACAGGTACAAATGTTTTTCATAAACTTTTGATACTTTTTTTTTGTTACCAATACTTTTATAACTTGTTGACTGTGATTAATGACTATTGTTTTATATACAAGTTATGTTCATGATGAGTGAACCTTAGATTCTCGTTTGAGATTGAATACAATGATTCTTCCAGATAGTTTGTATTAATTGTTGTATTGAATCTTTAATTGTCCATTTGAGCAGTTTCGGAAAAGTCATTTTTTATAGTAGATTTGTACGTATACGTTAACTTTATTTTCTTAAATTTGATGAAATTATAGTATAGTGCATTTCACTTTGTTCTCTGAGTACATACTTGATTGTGGTGGAATTCATGTCACCACTTTCATGTCTTGTACTTGAAGATCAATGCAAAATGTTGTCAAAATTTTGTCAAATCTAAGAAAAGAGAGTTAACCTTTACGTATGAATCTAGTATAAAAAAATGTCTTCCTGAATGGGATAGGGTCACACCTTTAATGAAAAAAGTGATGTTTTCATGCATGGAATAACTTTGTGAGTATCACAGAGTTATTAGTTAGATGGATCAAACTTGGATGAATGCAAGTCGTATGAGCCTTACGTATGAGGAAGGCGTTGAAAAGTTCTTACAATTTGCCTATGAAAGAAGTCGACCGAATGAGGATGGAAAATATTTTTGTCCTTGTATAAATTGTTTGAATGGGAGACGACAAGTACTAGATGACATACGGGGAACATCTTCTGCGTGAAGGGAATAAGAAGAATTATACGACATGGATATGACATTGTGAATTGACAAACATGCAGAAGGTGTCTGAAATTGAATCGGTTGATGTAAAAATAGGAGATCGATTAAAGGATATGATTCATGATCTTGGACAAGAGTCATTTCAGTAAGCACATGCCCTTATATATGATACATTGGAAAGTGATTCGAAGAAGCCTTTGTATCGGGGATGCAATAAATCTTTGACCCTATAGTCTGCGGTGTTAAGTATGGTTAATGTCAAGGCCAAAAATGGGTGGAGTGACAAAAGCTTCACTTCACTGTTTCAGGTAGTGCAAGATATGCTTCCAGAGGAAAACACGTTGCCAAAAAATTATTATCAGGTGAAGAAGATATTGTATCCAATAGGTATGGAGCATCAGAAAATACATGCATGCCCTAATGATTGTATATTATATAGAGAAGAGTATGAAGAAATGCATAAATGCCCTAGGTGTGGGGTAGCAGTGATGAAAGCACAATGAAAAGCTCCCCAACGAAGGTGTTATGGTATCTTCTGATCATTCTAAGGTTCAAGCATTTGTTTGCTAATGTAGATGACGCAAAAGACCTTACATGACATGCAGATGGGAGAAATTGCGATGAAATGCTCTGTCATTTGGCTGATTCTAGCTCCCAGTGGAAGAGGATTAGTCGTTTGTATCTGAATTTTGGCAAAGAGGCAAGAAATCTTAGGCTTGGACTTGCCACTAATGGAATGAATCCCTATGACAGTTTAAACACTCGGCACAATTCGTTACCTGTTTTGCTAGTAATTTACAACTTGCCTCCTTGGTTGTGCTTGAAGTGAAAATACATGTTGTTGTCTATGGTGATATTGGGCCCAAGACAACTAGGAATTGACACCGATGTTTTTCTCAGTCCCTTGATTGAAGACTTGACAAAGTTTTGAGATGAGGGGATTGTTGTGTTTGATGGGTATTGAAATGAGACATTCAAGTTGCGTGCAATGTTATTTTGTACCATTAATGACTTTCTAGCATACGGGAATTTGTGTGAATATAATGTTAAGGGCCATCGTGCATGCTATTATATATGAAGAAGACACAAGCTACATACAACTGAAACATGGAAGAAAAACAATATACACTCGACATCGATGTTTTCTGAAAGCTTATCACCCTTACCGGCGATTGAAAAAAGTTTTTAATAGAAGTCAAGAGCATGATAGTGCATCGATACCATTAACTAGTCAACAGGTTCTTGAGCGGGTTGAGGACATCAATACTATATTAGGAAAGACCCAAAAGAAGGAAAAAAGCAAAACTTCCATATGGAAGAAGAGATCGATATTGTTTGATCTTCCATTACTGGTTCGATCTAGATGTCAGATATTGTATTGATGTTATGCATGTAAAAAAAAAAAAGGTGTGATAGTGTCATCGACAGGCTTCTTAACATTCAAGGCAAGATAAATAATGGTTTGAATACTTGCCAAGATCTAGTTGAGATGGGTATACAAGACTAGTTACATTCAAGGTCTGATGGTAAGAAAATACACTTGCCTCTAGCTTGTCATAGTTTGTCCAAAGAGGAAAAGAAACGTTTTGTCAGTGTTTGAGCCATATCAAAGTGCCACAGGGATACTCTTCGATACTTTTCAAATTATTATTGACATATTAAATTGTATTTTTCTTTCATTTATTTTCAATTTAACTTGGATCTATTTTACTTTTTGCTCTGGATTTATGAATTTGAGTATTTCGTTAATTACATGTTTATGAAACAATTCAATTTTTTACGTTAAATAATATAAATACAAACAATAATTGCTAAATTATTGATAATAAATAATAAAAATTAAATAAATTACAATTATTTATAAAATAACATTTCCGACGGAAATAGTCCATCAGAAATTTTCGTCGGAACGTTTCCGACGGTTAAAATTTCCTACGATCATTTTTTCGATAGATTTTGATCCGTTGGAAATTTTGAATTATCGATGGATTTTTGAGCTTTTCGACGGATTCCAGCCATCGCAAATACATTTTTTTTTAGTTGGTCAAAGATTGGGTTGAATGGCTTATGGCCATGGAAGTACACATTTTTTTATCATAATAATTTGTTTATAAACAATATTTAAATATTATGACTTCACATTTTATATTTTGAACTATCTTCCAATCCAACCATTATATTATAACTATATCCACTCGTGCTGATTTTCTTATGTCTTTCTCCTTCATTCATTTATTGAAGAAAATATAGAATTCATTTGGTATGAGAAAAACTTTTCATCTTGTTTTCATTTCCTTTCAAAATGTTGAAAATGACTTTTTACCCTTAAATTTGGATCATCTTTTTCGACACTACTTTTTTTTATACTGAAAATGAAAATAGAAAATTAACATACTAAACAAATCTAATCCATTATTTTTAACACGTTTTATTATTCATTAAAATCAATTGGAAAACTATGAAAATAGGAGGTTCATTAAATGAGACATGAAATAAAAAAAATATTCATTAGAGTGTTACAAGTATTTTCCTTTGCACAAATAATTTATATTACCTTCATCTCTAAATATGATATCTTTTTAACTATTTTAAACTCTAATTTACTTAATATTATTAAATTTATAAACAATTTGTATTAATTTTTTTCATAATTATTCATAAAATAATCGGGACTCATCATCTTTGTCTTTTCACTTAATTACTTAATTTTTACATAATTAATTAATGTGTGTAAGTCATCTTTTCCAATCCTTATAAAGATAGAGAATAAATTTATCTTATTAATTTATAGCATTTATTGTAAAGTAATTAAGATTATTTTGATTAAAAAAGTATTTAATAAAAGACAACTTGAAAATAATCTTATCAATAGGAACAAATATTTTTTTAAAAAAAATTATATATTTAGGAATGAAGGTATTATAAGTTTTTGTACAAGATAAAGGACTAAAGAAAAGAAAAACATTGTGTAAAATAATTGATTTGATAAATATAATGGAAAAATAATATGGTAAAATATTTTTTTAACAGGCAAATGAAACTTGTATATTAAAATAGCAACACAAGAAGTGCTAAGATATTAGATACATAATATCTGCTTAGACATGCTAGTTACACAAGAATAACTCCAACAAAATATTGTCCCAACAAAAATTTCCAAAGGCATGATAAAATATATTTTTCATCCTCAATTTTTGGCAAAATAAGCAAAATTTTGACTAATCTTAATCATTATACTTTTCTTACTTAACGTTGTTAATGCCAATTTACCATTTTTTCGTACATATATTTGTGGTCCTCGCTCTAATAAAAGGTCTACCAGTTAAGACCTAGGCAATTGATTGAACAAAGTAAGATCTTGACATGGTCCTCACTTGAATAAAAGGTCGACCAACTAAGACCTAGGCAATTAATAGAGCAAAGTAAGACCTAGGCTTGACCCTCACTCTAATAAAAGGTTGACCATTTAAGACCTAGGCAATTGATCGAGCAAAGTAAGACCAAGGCTTTACCCTTACTCTAATAACAGGTCAACCAAAATTAAGACCCAGACAACTGATCAAGCATATTAAGCCTTAGGCGTGGTCCTCGCTCCAATCAAAGGTTGGTAAGCTAAGACCTAGGCAATTAGCCAAGCAAAGTAAGACCTAGGCTTGGCCTTCATTCCAATAAGAGGTTGACCGGTTAAGACCTTGGCAATTGACCGAGAACATTAAGACCTAGGTAAGGTCCTCACTCTAATACGAGGTTGAACAACTAAGACCAAAGTGTGTTCCTCATTCCAAAAAGAAGTCAACAAGTTAAGAGGCTTTGGTTTTGGCTACAAGTTAGGCTGAGGTCCTACTAGGGTATAAGAAATCTTGGTAGGTTCATTGAGCTCAACTAAGGTCTAACCCTAGAATTCTATATTTTAAGAGGCTTCAACACTAGTTACAAGTTAGGCTGAGGTCCCAATTAAGGTGTAAGAAATCTGGGTAGGGCCACTAAGCCTCTTCTGAGGTTCGACTCTATTTCTAAGTGTGTTCTATCGGTTCTGCTCATGAAATTGTTCAAAGGCAAACATAAGCATACTTTCATTGATTGTCCATGAATGTGTTCTTCCTTAAGTAGATTGCACTAAAATGTGAGTCTACTTGGACAAATTTTCTATACGTCATATCTACTAAATTTTTTGTAGAATGAGATTGATCGTTAGAAAAAAAAATCTGCTTAGCTTTAAGTAGGACATACTAAGATTAACAAATTGAAAAAATTTCCATGTCGAACATATGTGATTTTTCATAGATCATGATTGATCAAAAGCAAACTTGATTATCAACAAATAGTATTTTGTACTAAGATCATCGACAAACATATAATGGATTGTACTAAGATCTTGATTCTTATTCTTCGATACATTTAGTCATTAGTAGATCAATATGTGAATATACACATTTTATCAAGTTCACTTGTGAAATTCTCCAAAGTGAACTTGCTCACTTTTTTTGTAGGTCATACTAAGCTTATCAGATTTACAAAGCAAGTTGACTCTATCATTTGTACATCGTGATTGGTTATCAATTCTGCTAGTGAAACTTTTCAAAGCAAACTTATTCACTTTTTAGTAGATGGTATCAAGCATATTGCAATTGAATGTACTTGGTATTCATAGGGCATAACAAGGTTATCAAATTTCTGAATTGTGACGAATTATGAAACATACTAGTGAATCCTCCAAAGAGAATCTCTTCATTTTTTCGTAGATCATAACAAGATTATCGAATCTACTTGTCAAATTTTCAATACAAATCCATCAGCTAGTATTAGAGTGCAACAAGGTTATCAAATTAGTTTACAAGATTTTGAACTCAACTTATGTTTGTTTTGGAAGACATGGACTTAACTTATGTAAAACCTAGTCATTAATCAAAGGTTAATCTACACTTACAAAAGAGGGCACAAGGGTCGATACAAAATCAGAACATAAAACGACTCTAATATTCTTTAGCGACCTTAACAATATGACCATTGAAGACCCTTCTACTATTTAGCCTCTAAATGCTATCACACTTGAGGGTAAAAGTTGAGTACGCTTTGGTCATCATTGGGCTCAACCCAATGATTAATTGTAGACCCTTTTACTTTTTAGCTAGTACGTGCTAGTGCTACTACACTTAAGCTTGGGGGACTATGTACCCTCCGATCATCCTTTGATAGAGCCTTATTGATCCATTTTCTTTTAACCTCCATGCCCTATCATGCTTGAGTTTGAAAGGTTATGTATCCTTCGATCATCCGTGGGCTAAGCCCAATAGATCGAGTCCAACAAAACGAGTCCAATCCCTAACCTATTGGGTCAACTGCCACTGACCTGAACCACTATCCAAGATGCACTGTTGCCTGCACAACTACAATAAAACCTTTTAACAACGGTTTTTGACCGTTGTTATAGTCAATGTCGTTAAAAGTAAATTTCAATTAACGACAGTTCCAAAAAATACCGTCGTAAAAAACGTGAACTTTCTAGGATGATTGTTACATCATAACCATTTTAGAAAATTGACATTCTACGATGGTTATTACATTAGGACCATCTTAGAAAACAGATATTCTAAGACGGTTCTGATATAATAACCATCTTAGAAAGCAGACATTCTAAGACGATTGTTTAAGAACCGTCTTAGAAGGTATGAAGTTTTTTTTTTACACCCCAGAGCCACACTTGAGGCACTCAATGCATTCAGTAACTTTCTTACTCTTCAACCTAATATTGTTGTAAACTTCTAATGACTCAGTGCAATAGAACTATGTCACTAACATTAAAGGGACCAAAATAAAATCATGCAATTAATAGAACTATGTCAATAGTAGTTTGTTTTTTATTCATGTATATGCCTATGAGAAAAAAAAAATACAAAAGCATGGAATTAAACCATAATAGAATTAGAAGATGGAAAGTAGTACTATGACTAAATGCGAAAGTTGAATAAATATTATATCATGACATAAGAAATTTATCCATTAGTAAGAAGATTTGGTGCAATACATATATGAATAACCATGCTAATTTGAAATGCCATTAAACTACAAGGTACATTAAATAACCATGCTATTATTCCCTTGCAAATTAAAAAACTCAGCAAATATTTATTTTCTATACAAAAAGTGGTGCATAAAGCAATTGCCTTGATTGTGGTTACAGAACATTTTCAACTTTCATGCCTTTAGCCTTCAGAAAAAAATTACAAGCAATAGTAAATGCCAAGCTCAAGGAGTAGGAAAGCTACACACAATGTCGTACTTTTTTTCAAGCTCCACTCTCACTTTTGTATTTTTTTTCAAGTACTCATCCTTTCATACCAACAAAGATTCATATTAAAAAAAAAAACGTAAATGACAGTCGTAAATATCTTGTGAATGGATGATTAATAAGTATTTTATAAATATGTGGTCTTGGAGTCTTAAAGTTTATTATAATTCCAATTAACTCTTAAGGTCTAACTTAAATTTTTTTCTCATCCAAAAAAAACATTCATTCTTCATCAAAATTTATTTTGATATTAATAAATGAAATGCATGTTATGCATCTTCATCATTATTCTCCATAGTTATCCGCTAGAACTATTTATCTAGTGTATCCGCTAGAATCTTTTAAGTAAACTCTACTACACGACGGGCGGGACCATAGACATGTATTTGCAAGTCTTTATGATTAATTTTAAAAAATTATTTTGAAAGAAATTTTTAAAAAATAGTCTTTTTATAAAACCTCTATCAAATACCTTTCATCTTGTTCATAAACTTAATGTTTATTTCACAATAGGTTAATTTTAGCAAATAAAACTCTTTAATTTTGAAATAAGTCAATTAAAATGTGGATATAAATCATGTGTCCCATCTATATCTCACTAGTTTAAAGGAGTTTGGAAAAAATCTATGATCAAGGTTTATCTTGATCACAGTTGATTTTGGATTTGTCAAACTACTAGCAAAGCAAAATATGTTCAAAAGATATGAAAAATGGATCATGTAGGACTCATTGATATCCCCTTCAAAGACATAACAATGGCATAGTATTGAAAAACATATAGAAGAAAAAGAAAAAGAAAATAAATTTGTTGGAGTGATAAGAAATAATTTATTACCTTGTACCTAGGCATAACACAATATATGCCTGTTTGCATGCTTCTCAGCAGGATTCATCTCCTTTGAAGACAATGCACATACCAAAAGTTGTATCCTTTATCATCTTCACACATCTCCTTCATGCCACAAGCCACAACTGTCATGACTCATATATGATATATTAATAATGCTTATTAATTAGTTATTGGTGTTATCTTTTTTCTTGAAAAAAATAAAAGTAGAGAAGTATCCTAACATATTTTCTAAACATTTACCATTTTGGCAGCCAAAGATTGTCCATGGTGAATGGGCAATAACATCAGTAGAAGAAAGAGTCCAGTCTACAGAATTTGGGTGACTTATACTATTGGAAGATCCACTAAGTCTGTAAGCATCACACCATAAAAAGAATCACAGGTCACATAGGATTAATAAGTTAATTAATTGAATAAAATGATATTTATTGGGATTAATAGGTTAATTAATAGATGTTAAATAATCTTTTCTCTGTTTTTTGAGTCCTCGAAGATTATAATATATAGATAAATAATTAATCTCCTCATTTATATTAATATTTATATATAACTTCCTCCATACGTTCATTATTTCTCCCATTTATTACTTTAACATTTTAAACATTGGTGTCTTCTTTTTTATGATATTATAATTAACAAAGCAATAATTACTTCATACAGTATTATGTAAATAATAGTAACATATACGTATAAATAGATTTTTTCTTGAAAATGACAAATTAAAAGAAAAAGTAAAAGATGATATCATTAAGTTGGAAGTTATAAAATGTTGAAACTAACCATTGACATGGAATCTGAAACCCGTGACAAACAATGGGATAGTGGTGAAAAGGTCAAGGACAATGACGTGTGAGAAATCAGGCACTATTCTAGGTGTCTAACTTTTTCCAAACAACAATGCACTAATTGCCATTGACGAGCATATCACAACAAACACCAATGCTAGTAGGATTGATATTGCATAACTATATATAAATTGTGCTTAATTAGCCAATTGTTCCTAAAATGAAGAAGGGCCATGTTTAATTTGCCAAGAAAACAAAAATTGCTTGTGCATTTGGGTATAGTACTAATACTGACCTACAAGACGTATAACATATTTCAAAAAAGAATTCGAACAGAAGAGGTTCAAAAGAGTTAGTATAGGTAAGCAAAAAGTTCGTATCTTTCTCTCGGAATGTCTACATATTTCAATTAAAAAACTCTTAAACATTAGTTAAATTGAAACAGCCTTCTGTCAATTAATTAATTGGCCAATACTAAATAATATCTATCATTTTTTGATTAATAGATAGTATATAAGTTGAAAATATATAATATTTAAAAGAATAAAAAAGAAGAAAATAAAATTAAAAATTTACAATTTTTTAAGACTAAAAGTTTAATTAGATTTTTTTAGAACAATATAGTTTTTTTAAAACTAAAAAATAAATTAGATAAATAAATGATCAATTGTATTTTATTTAAATTGTGAAGTTAATTAAATTTTGGGAGAGGCCACTACATATGTAGTAATCAGCAGCACTTTGATTTGATGTGACTAGAACTGAGTAGGATTGGCCAAAGGACATTTGTGTTTAGACAGTACTCATGGTATGAATACTTGCCAAAGGATAATCAATAGAGTGAATTTCTCTACGGGACAACTATAATACCATATTGAATTTTTAAATGGAATCTATAAAACAAAAATAGATCATGTGCGAGTTTTGCGTCAATCTCTCTCATGATGGATATTAAATAAGTGGGGCCCTATAAAAATTAATAAGGTGAAAGACACATACAAAACTTGTACATGACCTATCATGTCATGAGAGGATCCTTTCTTGTAGTTAATCATACCCTCAAGCTAAAAAAGTATGACAGATCATATCAAGGAGTTTGTCAAGTGATCATGGAAAACCTACTATTTAGAGACTCTTCGTGACCATCAGTACACAAAATTTACATCCTAAACAAGGAACTCACCTTCATAAAATCTTCATGGACCACATAATCACGCTCTGCCCGAATTGCTGCCATTCCAGCTTCTGTGCAGACATTTCAAAGATCAGCCCCATTAAATCCCTACACAAGAATTGCAAATACATCAGACATGCAAGCTTCACAACAACTTCATAGTCTATTTCACCATGCTTGGCAATTCCACCATTAGATTTTTTGTTCAGCAATCATTTGTAGAAAAAATCAACATATCCATAAGAATACATGAATGAGAAAAGGTCAGTGCTTCTATATTTATTACATTTGAATTTATCTAATATAAAGAAATGATCTGTCTAATAAAATAATAAAAATATTCCAAATCTTAAAAAGCATATACAAAATTGATTTTCAACTTTACAAATTATGAAATAGTAGCTCTTTCAATTTCTAAACAATATGATTCATAACATAATTTGCAAGTTCATTTTTCACATTAGAAACAATTCAACAAGTGAAAGTAAAGTCACAATCTGAAAGTGGAAGGTATGTGATACGTATTTAACATATGGGCTTGCATTCTCCATATTTTTTATTTAATATGCATAGCCATGTCTATAACATTTTCTTTTAAAAATATAATGAATTGCATTTTGTAAGGCTTACCACAAACCTACCACCCACTACCTCCACAAAAAAAAAAAAAGACAAAAGTTCCTTAACCTTCGAATTTGCTACAACGGATCAAGCTTTTAACTCCAAGTTAAATGGTATTATGGAATAAAATATACCTTTCGAAGTTGATCAAATCCATTAAGTTGATTAAGCAGCTCCATTAGCGTTCTCTGAATTTCACGATCTGCACTTGTTCCCTCATTGAAACGACGACCTCCAATGGCATCAATCTCATCCATAAAAATGATGCACGACTAATCAAGAAAAGTATAGATTTAGAACATCTTTAAATTAGTATGTGTAAACCTATAGGAAGACAATTTCGCACAAGTACCTCACCTGGTGATCACGTGCATAACCAAACATCTCTCTCATTAACTTGGCATTTTCTCCAATGTACTTGTCAATTATGGCACTGGCCGAAACAACCTACATCAGAATAAAGGGAAGGCAAAATAATTTTTACAATGAAGAAGACTTCAAAGCACACTGAATTTATAAAAAAAAACATAATTTGACCTTTAGGAAGTTAGCATCTATATTACTGGCAATAACCCTGGCTAATAATGTTTTACCAGTACCAGGAGGCCCGTAAAGGAGAACACCTTGAAAATTAGAATTGAAAATATTTTGATTAAATGTAAAATTCAAAAGTACAACCATTACAAGTAAGCTTCCACTAAAAAAATATGTTGGAAAAATGACATAACAAAGCTACTAAAAATCTAAAACATAGATTAACACTAACAA
The DNA here is from genome assembly GCF_000004515.6 of Glycine max. NCBI lineage: Eukaryota > Viridiplantae > Streptophyta > Magnoliopsida > Fabales > Fabaceae > Glycine > Glycine max. Next base: position 45,255,802 of record NC_038254.2, on the reverse strand, counting down.
AAGTCAGAGACTAGAAAGAGCAGTGAAAGGGTAAATCACCTTTGGAGGTTTAATTCCAACTCGAAGAAAGAGCTCATGATTCATCAGAGGTAGTTCAATTGACTCCCTCAATTCCCAATCAGATAAGCCATCAACAACTAAATAGATGATATTACCAGGATCTTCATGCAACATATTGTAAACCACTGGATCAACATGGCAACTCCAATGACAAAGAATTAGAGACAATAGTGATCACTAGGGATAAAATAAATAAGATGTTAGCACAAGACAAGAACATGCTCATAAAAAGAAAATATTAAAATGATAAACTATGAATTACTTCTCGAGGAAGAGCTCGTCTTATGGTGAGTGTAGTCATATCGAGAACCACCCTTGTCCTAGAAGTCAATTTTTCCTTATCCACTTTACTACGACAACCACATACCTAGGACCGCTGCTTGCTTTAACAATAACTGAGAAAACAATAACAAACAAATTTCTATAACCATTAAATTACTATTATGTTCGTATCAATCAAGAAACAAAAGGGATAGTTTATTGGGTAGTTAGCTCAGAAAATTTAATTATGAAAAAATATTCAAGAATCAGTAAGGCACACATGTTTTATATCCATAAGTAACAGAATTGACTCAGGGATAAAGTACGGAACAAAAAAGAAAAAACTTTCATGTGTCTCGATATTTATAAAACGCGTGTTCACTCAGGTCTACCACAATGCTTAAGATGAGCTTCTGCAATGAAGAGCACCAACATCATCAATCTCTATTTATAACCAGATCCTCCACTTTTTCACAGCCTTTGTGTGATTGCGTGCACCCTCTACTACTACTATTATACTATAGCCTATTAAAATACTACACACCTACCCTTTGTGGCATACTCCACCAAGCCCAAACCAAAATCCCAAATTGCTTTTTGCATATCTGACCTAATATCCTGGTTAAAAAATATATCCAATATATTCATTATTGGCAAATAAAAAAACATCAGAAAGTTGAGTAGCATTCTAAGGAATTGCTAAAGCCATAATAAAAATAATAATATCAATTTGGTGAACTACTCTCTGAGTGCTGGCTGTTGCTTATAAACTCATCATTTGTATTCTATAATATCGTGACAAAATAAAGGGAAAAAATGCTCTTACAAGGAGGGGCATGATGTCTGAATAAAAAAGAGGGATATCATCCTGTTCTTGAGTGGTATTCAAAGTTATCTTCCTTTCTTCTTTCTCCTTTGCTACATTCTCCTGCAAACCTCAAAAGCCTCATCTGATTTGAATGCCAGAGGCAAATGTAGTGCTCAACTTCAATGGTCGAGATCCTTGAAGGTGCCGGTGTGGCTGATTCCACAGTGTTTGACCCACAAATCGTTCGTGCCGTTATCGAAACGCTCAGCCCATAAGAGGTTGGAGTTGCCCTCGAAGGTGGAGACGATGTCGTTGTCGTAGATCTCGGGGAGGACCCACTCTTTTTTGCTCCAGATGTCGGAGCCGTAAGGCCAAGTGGTTTTGCCCATGCGCGAGTCCAAGAGGTTGCACTAGTACTTGCCGTCAAAACGCATGAGGGCATCCATGTCGTGCTGGATGTCTAGGAGGCCGCCAGATTGGGAGCGGTAGACGATCTTGTTGAGCGAGTAGGACTCTGTGGAGGAGGAGGAGTCCGCGTTGAAGGGGACGTACTTGGCCGAGAAGAGGTGGTGGTTGTGGGGCGCATTGATGTAGCGGGCCTTGTCGCGAATGTTCTCGTCGACGGGGCGGCGACGATGCTTGGAGGAGGAGGAGGAGTTGTGTTGAGTGAGTGGGGATTGGGCGTAGATAACGAAGTGGGCGGAGGGTTTGGGAGGCACATAGGGTTTGGAGGTTTGGAGAGACTGAAATAGGGAAAGGGTTTAGAGGTCTGGAGTGAGGGGTATTGGGCGCAAATAATATAAATGTCTAAAAACAAAGACGATCCTATGTAAAATCCGTTGTTGTATATTTTTGCACAAATATATTTTAAGACAGTTTTATAAATAACCGTCGTAGAATACCTCATTTAAGGGCGGGTTAACAAAATCGTCTTTGTTTTAAATCTCAATATTTACAAAAATACCATCGACATATTTTCTAAGACGGGTCTATAGCAACCGCCATTGAAATCGCATCGTAAACAATAATTTTTCTAATAATGTCGACATTATTGTCACTTGTCACCTTATCTTATATTCCAAAATCAAGGAGATTTAGTCTAACCATATTTGAATCATATATTATTTCCGTGGATCACGAAAATAAGATAAGATTAGATTCCTATCCTTCAAAATTAGTATATAATCCCCATTAAATCTAGGGAAACGGTAAATTACACTTTTATATTCTGGGTAAGCAACCCGAAACCTTAGAGAAAACCCTATACCACAACAAGTTTTAAAATGATAAAAAGAACTTCACACATTGGAAACATTATAACACTTGAAATATTGTACTTAAAACAACTACAGATAATCATTAGTTTCGGACCTTCTTAAAAACCTAGTTGATCTTGAGATTTATGTTTTGGGCATTTATTTTATTTTATAATTATTTTTGGCATTACACTTTAAATTATGTAACCCCCATCCGCAGTAATAATCTGGCCAGTGATGTATGAAGCAGCTGGAAGGCAAAGGAAAGCAACCAGTGGTGATATGTCCTCGGGATCTCCAAGTCTACCAACTGGTGTTTGAGACACTATATACTCAACGGCTTTATCAGCTTCAGCAGCAGCTTTCTGTAACAAGAGCAATACATTGAGATTTTGAGCATGGTTGCTGAATTGATAACACAATATGCACCAGAACAGAAGAGATTCACAACTATATATACGAAATTTGGACAATTTCATATTTCAATTATGTAATTTTAATCTATTTATTAACTTAACATTTAATATTTAAAAAACATATATACGGGTTTAACAATATGGCAGTGTCGTATTAGCATAATTGTAGTATATGATTAGGGAAGAATCTAGAGGGGTCAATAGGAGTTCAGTCTGTTAAATTTTTTCATGTATATACATATATTTTTAAAAGCTAATTAATATAAAATTATTTAAAATTAATTTTGTATGTTGTCATTATAATACTGATTAATGCTAATTATTATAAAATTATATAAAATTAATTATGTTTGTTATTTTATTTTATTTAAAGTGATAACTACCGTAAAATTATGTAAAACTAATTGTGTGTTTATTATTATTACGATAACAATTAAAATTATTACCATTTAATATAAAAATTAATTTTAATTTTATGAGTAAAGATAGAATTTTTTTAAAAAATAATTATGTATTAAAAGTTAGACATTTAAATAATTTTAAGAAAGAAATTTTTTTTCTAATCCCTTTTATAAAGTTTTTGGATCCGTGCTTGTGTGTGACAGTGTAGTAAAGTATAAAAATAGTAAGGAATTGAATTAAATGCGCGAAGAAAAATTAATAGGATAAAATTTGTGAAATTAACAAAATATGAAAATACCAAAGTGCAATTAAGTTTTTTATTTATAAGTTAAAAGAAACATATAATATTTATAAAAATAAATAAAGATCTATATTAATCTGTTAATTTATTTCTTTTATTTAAAATAATGACCAAATTAGAAAAACTTCACAGTAAAAAATCTATCCAGAACGAAGTTTAATACAACAAAGAATACATACCATGATAGAATCCAGAAGTACAGTCTTAACAGTCCCCGGTGCCACAGCATTTGCGCGAATATTATCCTTTGCCCATTCCAATGCTATGTTCTTAGTGAATTGATTCATAGCTCCTGAATAAAATTTATTTGAAGATTGGTTATCTTCTTCAACTCCAATTTATCACTTTGTGTTCTAGTTAAAGGATATAATATATAAAGATTAAAAGATAGGGAAACATACCTTTAGAGGATGCATACACAGAACTGTAAGGCAAAGCTTTCAGACCTGCAATGGAGGATATAAACACTATGCTCCCATATCCAGATGCTTTTAGAAGTGGATGTGCTAGTTGACATAAGTGGTAACTAGACCCAAAATTAGTTTCCATTATTGTCGTTACATCTTCTGCAGTATAATCTATGAGATTCTTAGGTGTAGTTGTTCCAGCATTGTTTATCTATGGAAAAACCATTCACAAAGTCAATTCTAGTTAAATTAAATATTTAATTAGGTTGAAAAATTGAAGCAGGACAAATAAAAGAGGCAATCATATATCATGTAATTAAGAATTAAATTGACTATTGAGTTGAATTTCTAAAATTAAATTAATATAAATTCTAAAAATTAATCTAAATTGGAGGGTCTTACCAGAATGTTGAGCTTCCCGTTAAAGATTGAAGCAACATTTTTCATTAAATTTTCACGTTGGTCACGAGATAGTACATCACATGCCGACCCTGTTATGGGAAGTCCTTTCTTATTCCATTCTTCTAAACATTTATCAATATCTTGTTGTTTACGTGCACAAATATGCACAGCTGCCCCAAATTCTGCTAACTCTTCAGCTATTGCGTACCTAATTCACAATGAAAAAGAATAATTAGTAACAAACCATAATATGGAGGAATTAACATAACGAAACAAAAAACTAATTTCATAGTTAGAGATAAGATTGACATTTAGGTACTAACCCTATGCCTCGTGTGCCTCCTGTCACTAGAGCTGTCATGCCATGGAGTGACCATCTTTTGTCTTTGAAGGAGCTCAACTTTGTTTCTGCCATTTTTCTGGTTACTAGTTTGTGTGATCCTTCAAACAGAAAAACAGCATATAAAATAGTTTTTGTGTGATTCGGTTGTCATGAATTTGGAAAAGTTATTTTTCGTTTTTTCCCATTTCGAAAATTAATGCTTACAGTTTTTGTGGTTCTCTAATGTGGAAGAGAATTTATATTTCTAAATTTATATCTGATAATAGAATCCCAAGGGATCACGTCTGGCCGTCCTGGACCTACACGCCACAGGGTGGTCACATATAGCTCAAAACCTGTCATAGCCGACAAGTTGTAGCAGTTCTTTTCTATATTTAAACTTTGCTTTTCTAAGGAAAATAATTAATTAATTTTATATCACTATTCCCCTAAAGAAAATAATTTTGTACATTTCTCCCTTAACAGGATAGAACCTGAATTGTCTTAAGTTATATTTCATCCTGTAGTCATGATCCATGGGTGAAATATAACTGAAGGCAAAAATATAACTGACTACAAAATTATTTTTTCTCTTCGAGTAGACATGTAGCCTTCTTTGAGTTCTCTCTTGGTCACAGGCAAAAATTAAAAAGAAAAAAAAAGATAAAGAATACTCAATACTGTATAAATATTATATGAAAATTAAAATAAAATGAGGTTCCAGATGTTTTTATTTTAAATTTTTGGTTGACTTTGTAAATAATTACATATGTTGGGGTTATTTTAAAATTCAATACTTTTATATATCTATTTTTGTAATTACAAAAAGACACCTTTTATCAGAGATTGCTATGAATATAATTGACAACCATCCATTTATATTTATATTAATAATATATCTGGGATTTTAGAAGTATTGGACCATCTATAATGGCATTTTCCATGGGTCCATACTATACGACACCCAGAAGAGGCGGGGCTAAAAGAATTCATTAATCAAGCGAGAAAGAATACAAACTTAACCCAAGGATTTTGTGGTGGTAATTAACGTGAGAATCTTTGCCTTGCGAACAGGTGATCTTTTCCTATCTTGGACAAGGGTCTAACTAGTTTTGCCGTTGAGGATTGGAAATTGTTGGGTTCGATATCGTTGAGAGTAGTGTAATGTAATATTAAAAACTTTAAAAAAAATGACTTCTTTCATGATAATTAATTAAAATTTTAAATTGTATATCAAATTTAAAAATAGTTAAAAATAGTGAAATAAAAACATTTTATATAAGCCATCTATCATAATAATCCTTTTAGAAATAATAATTGTTTAAATATTATATATTTAAATTAATTTGTTTTGCAGTACTATATATCTTCGGATCCCACCGTATCAACAAACTCTTTCACTAAACTATATCCACTCAACTCCAATTTCCTTAAGTCACTCTCTTTTTCAGCCATTTATTAGAGAAAATTTATATTTTTACAATTAATTCATATGATTTTTATAATAAAAAATTCATTAAAAATATAAGCGAAATATAAAATAATTAATATAATAAAAAGATAAAAAAAAATTTGAATTATAAAAAATATTTTTAAAAATTAAAAATATTATACAAATAACTCTCTTAAAGTTCAACTTTATTCTTTCACTCATGCAGTAGCATGTCACTTTCTTGTGAGTAGATACAATGATTGTATGTTTGAAAACTAATTATTTTTTTTAAAGTAATCAGTTTTATTAGTTTTTTCAAAACTAAAAAAGATTAATTATTTTTTAAAATAATTTCAACTAAATACATACCAAAATACATTATTTTCTCCTGTCACACACGAACAAGCCCCCCTTTTAAATTTATCCATGCAATACCTTCAACTATCTTATTTATACTGTATGATTTTTCATACTATAATTCCCATTATCTCAAAAAGAAATCCCATTATTTTAGAAAGAGTAAAGTTAATTATATAACATTTGTTTTATAAAAATAACTTCTCACAATCATTTGTCTCTGCGTCTTCATCACATAATGTAGTTTATCTCATTTATCTCTTTTATCTCTTTTTGATATCTTTTTATCAATTTCCTTTGTGTAGATTTTATCGTAAATAGTTTTCATTTTAATCTAAAGTATCCCCACCGATAGTCAAAACTAATTTCCTGAAGGAAAGCAAACTGTTTGTAGGAATAATATTACTCTTTAGAGGCGCAGGCTACGGTCAACCACGGGGAAGAGTGATTTATGGTGCACAATTTTATTTTACTTAGATTAATCTTTGGTATATTATTTTATCATGGACTTTCTCCACCATATCATTCCGCCTACAACTCTCCTATGTGAAACTCGTGGTTCACAACTGCATGCCACGGGAGGTGATTTTTGTTTCATTTTTCTCCCTCCAATTTTTCTTCTCTTTTCCTTGAGAGTTCAAACTCATTCATTCCTTCACATTCCTAACTCGTTCTTGATGGCATTAGTGTTGCATTGGGATTCAATCCCAAATGTTAGGATTCAATTAATTAGTCTAATTTCATTCTAAAAGGCAATCTTAATGACATGCTTTCTATTCATGTAGAGAGAGAGAGATTACTGTACAAAGATGAATAAAATATCTTTGTATTCCCATACTCAAAATCATGATGAAAACTAGATGTAGAAGCGTATTTGAATTAACCATAATGAAATGATGATATAATGGAATGATGATGAAGGTTGATCAGAAGATTGGTCTTATGATCTTCCAAATGTAAAAAACCTTTTTTTTTTATTTCTCTGAATTTTTCTCTTCTGACTGGGGTAAATAAAGAGAAAAACGGACCTATACGTGTTGTTCTCTACAAATGGGGACGATAACCTCTTATACCAGTAACCGCCATCAGTTACCCCAAATTTGATAATTATAATTTGGCCTCTCATCAAATTATATATCACTGATGGTATCTACACAGTTAGTTTTTCATGACATACATGCCATTAGCCATATTTTTATATTGATTAGACCACTTTAATATTTTGGCTAATTATATAATGACCCTAACTCATTCAATTATGTGATATATATATGTATGACCCAAAATTGCTAACAATCTCCCATTGGTCACAAATATATATATATATATATATATATATATATCTATCCTTACATCCTTATGAATGTGTTAGACTTTATGAGCTCAAAATTTGCCATTACATGCCTTGAGCATATTGCAAAAATCTTGTCCATTGATTACATCCGCATGTAGAACCAAAGCACTTTTCATTGTATCAATCACAACTAAACTCACCAATGATCACTGATGCGTATAGAATCAAATGACATAGACTCATCATGAAATGTGTAGCATGAAAAATTACGTGAAGGTGGCCTGTACACGTCTATTTTCAACTGGTCCTACTTTACCTCAATAAGATCATTTAATAACCTTAATGTACAAAGTGTAATAACTGAGTAATAAACCATATATATATAACCAAATATATCCAAAAGTCAATGTATGCATACATAAAATCTAACAGAACATAAAATACATAAAAGTGACTAACTCCTACTAAACCAAAGATTCCTTGAACTGTAAAACCCCCATATGAGCAACATGCTCATGAAAGACCTTGGGTGGAAGTCCCTTAGTAAGAGGATTTGCTATCATGGAGTTTGTCCCTAAGTGTTTTATGAAAATTTGTCCACTTTGTACCCTTTCCTTAACAACTAGGAACTTGATGTCAATATGCTTCGACTTGGTCGAGCTCCTATTGTTGTTAGAATACAATACAACTGATTTGTTGTCATAATATAACTTAAGTGGTCTTTCAATTCCTTCCACAATTTGCAGTCCCGTGACAAAATTTCTCAGCCATATTCCATGATTTGATGCCTCAAAACATGCCACAAATTCTGCCGCCATGGTGGATGAAGTAGTAAGGGTTTGCTTGGCACTGCGCCAAGAAACCGCACCACCGGTTAACATGAAAATGTAACCTGAAGTGGATCTCAAACTATCTAGGCATCCTGCAAAATCCGAGTCAGAATACCTAGTGATCTCCAACTAATCTGACCTCTTGTATGTGAGCATATAATACTTTGTTCTCTTCAAATACCTCATAACTCTTTTGGATGCTTTCCAATGATCCATTCCTGGATTGCTTAAATATTTTCCTAATACCCCAACTATGTATACTATATCCGGACGCGTACATACTTGGGCATACATCAAACTCCCTATAGTTGATGCATAGGGAATCTTCTGCATTTCCTGAATTTTCAAATTTCCTTTCAGGCATTGTTTGAGACTAAACTTGTCTCCCTTAGCAACTGGAGTATCCCCGGATTTATATTCTTGCATGCCAAACCTTTTAAGTACCTTTTCGATATAACTCATTTGTGATAATCCTAGAATACCTCGAGATCAATCTCTGTGTATCTGAATTCCTAATACAAAGTAGGTGTCACCAAGATCTTTCATTTTGAAGTTTCTTGATAGAAATCTCTTGGTTTCGTGCAACATGCATATATCATTAGTGGCAAGCAGTATGTCATCAACATATAAGACCAGGAAAATGTACTTGCTCCCACTGAATTTGTGATAGACACAATCATCAACAAGATTCATCTCGAAAACAAATGAGAGAATTACTTGATGAAATTTGTGGTACCATTGGTGAGATGCCTATTAGCCCATAAATGGATTTTGCCAGTTTGCAAACCATATTCTTTGGGTCTCCTTACACAAAGTTTTCTAGTTGCACCATATAAATTGTCTCATCAATGTTGCCATTGAGAAATGCCGTCTTGACATTCATTTGATGAAGCTCCAAATCATAATGTGCAACAAGAGCCATGATTGTCCTAAAAGAGTTTTTCGATGAAACTGAAGAGAAAGTCTCTTTAAAGTCAATCCCTTCCTTTTGGGTATAGTCCTTCGCCAAAAGACGAGCCTTATACCTTTCCACATTACCTTTGGAATCCCGCTTGGTCTGAAATATCCATTTGCAACCAATGGGTTTCACACCTTCTGGTAATGGGACAAGTTTCCAAACCTTGTTGTCTTGCATGGACTTATACTCCTCATTCATTGCTTTAGTCCACTTTTCTGAGTTGGAATCTTGCATGGCTTGATGGAAGTTGATTGGATCATCTTCCATCATACCATTATTTTCCTCATGTTCCTGGAGAAATACCATATAATCATCTGGAATAACACTTCTCCTTTCTCTTGTAGATCTTCACAAAGGTACTGGCTCATGAAGCATAGGTTCTTAAGGATCTTGAGTTTGTTCTTCATGAACGACCAAATTATCTTGAGTGGGGGATTCAATAACAATATCTTGTAGAGGTTTCGAATTTGCTTTATCAAAAACAACTGTATGAATTGGTTTTGGAATTGTTACTGATTCTTCCTCTAAGACAAAGTCTCTAACTTTATTCTTCCCCCCAAACTCAATATCCTCAAAGAATGTAGCAATTCCTGTCTCAAAAATTGTCTTTAGTTTGGGATCCTAAAATTTATAGCCCCTGGATCTTTCAGAATAACAAATAAAGTAGTTGCTCATCGTTCGGGAGTCCAATTTCCTTTCATTTGGCTTATAAGTCCTTGCCTCAACTGGACATCCCCATACATGAAAATGTTTCAGACTAGGCTTTCACCTAACCCAAAGCTCATGAGGTGTTTCGGCAGTTGCCTTGGTTGGCACTCTATTTAGAACGTAAGCTGCAGTCTTTAGTGTCTCTCCCCAGAGTGACTCTGGTAAGTTAGAATGATAAATCATGCTTCTTACCATATCCTTAAGAGTTCTGTTTCATCTTTCAGCCACACCGTTCATGCTAGGTGACCCCGGCATGGTGTACTATGGGACAATTCCACATTCCTCTAGGTACCTGGCAAAAGGCCCCGGACGTTGTTCACCTGAACCATTATATCTGCCATAGTATTCACCACCACGGTCAGATCAGACACACTTTATTCTTTTGTTGAGTTGATTTTCAACTTCAACTTTAAATGTTTTGAACACATCCAGAGATTGTGACTTTTCATGTATAAGAAACAAGTATGCATATCTGGAGTAATCATCTATGAATGATATAAAATATTGTTGACCATTCCATGAAGGTGTATGAAATGGTCCACAAATGTCCGTATGTATCAATTCCAAGACGTTTGTAGCTTTATATGCACCTAATTTCTTGCTTTTGGTCTGTTTACCTTTAATGCATTCAATGCAAACATCAAAGCTTGTGAAATCAATGGAATCCAAGATTTCGTTTGACACAAGTCGTTCAATTCTGTTATTAGAAATGTGACCTAAGCGCTTTTGCCATAATGCTCCCGAGTTTGTATTATCAACTCTACGCTTAGTACCACGCAATTCTGAATTAAAGGATTCACCATAGGAAGCTACAATATCAACTAAATATAGATTATCATTAGCCAAGAGTGAACTAGTTCGAACAATATCTGAATTGAAAGACAACCTAAACACATTGTTTCCAAATGAACACAAATAACCTAATTTGTCCAAATAAGAAATTGAAACCAAATTTCATCTAAATGATGGTACAACAAAAGTTTTTTTCAAATCCAAATAAAAACCAGTATATAATAATAATCTAAAATGCCCTATAGCTTTCACCTCTATCGATTTACCATCTCCAACATAGATTCATCTTTCAAAATCAATTGGCTTCCGGTAGCTTAGGCAACCCTGCATTGAAACACTGATGTTAGTAGTGGCACCCAAACCTAACCACCAAGTGTTTCTAGGTACTGAAGCTAAATTGAACTCAGAACAGACCAAAGTAAGAAACATATCCTTCTTTGCATGCCAAGCATGATATTTGGTACATTTCTTCCTTACATGTCCTGGCTTACTGTAAAAGAAACAGTTGTCACCTTGATTTTGTTTCTTTTGTGTTGGATCCTTAGCAGCTTCATTCTTGGGCTCCTCAGTTCTTTTTCTTTTGCCCTTGTCTTTAGAGGTACTCACAACATGAGCACTTTTAGTCCTTTTTTGCTTTAGTCTTTCCTATTCTTGCACACATATGAAATGAGCTCATTAAGAGACAATTTCTCCTCCTGACAGTTATAAGAGATCTTAAACTGACTAAACTGTGAAGGTAGAGAAATTAGCACTAAATTAATAAGCAAGTCTTTTGATAGCTCAAGCTTTAGTGCCCTTAATTTTGAAGCAATATTTGACATTCCCATAATGTATTCCCTAACATTTCCTTTACCTTGACACTTCATGGAAATCAAGTTTTGAAGGAGAGTACTTGCTTCCGCCTTATCGCTTTTTGCAAAGTATTTTTCAATTTCAGCAAGGAATTCTTTGGCACTAGTTATATCATCTGAAACAGTGCCCCTAAATACCTCAGAAATGCCACACTTAATGGTCATAAGACTCATGCAATTTGAGTGATCCCACTTCTCACGAAGTTTCCTCTGTTCAAAGGTACTGGAATCCATAGGAGAAGAGGATTTCTCAATCCTTAATGCAAGGTCTAGATCCATGCAGCCAATAACAATTTGCATGTTCTCTTTCCAGTCTTTAAAATTTGTATCATTAAGAACCGGAACCGAATTCAGATTAGCAAATATAGAAGCAACAATTGAAAAGATCAAAACAAATAATACAATAAGCTCACATAACAATCACCAATGCATTTAAATAATGGTATATCCCATCTCAAGATATCATGTGCATAGCTAATATCAAGTCTTTGGACATGATATTAATTGCTAGTGATATCCTTGTTGTAATGTTCAAACATTGATAATAAAAACATATCAAATAACAAACTCATCTTTTGATGTGACTTATCATTCACATGCAAAACCTCATAATTATCACACGTTTTAACATCACAGGTGTGTATGTAACTTAGTTAAATGATAACTTTCCTTTGGGCCAATCACCATTTATATAAATAATCACACACATTAACATTTAACATTTCTCATGAACAATCTACACAAGAGAGGTCACTTTGGTGATATCTTGATTCAATCAGCTCATTTAAATGCTAAATAATTAAAATGATATACCACAACTAAATTTTGAACATTGATGCACCAAATCCAAAATTAAAACGTTTCTCGAGTAAATTATTTTAATCTTATTTATTTATTTTAAATTTTAGAGGCCCATGATTATTATTTTAATATACTGCAACGACCTCTAAAAGTAAGAACAAACACATAAATGATGCATTTAAATTTATATCAAATGCTTGATATCATTGTTCATCCCGCAGTAATGTGATAATCTTATTTGTTTCCTAAAAAAAACACTGTATCTAATGTGTGTATGTTCTCCAAACATCATACATGAATCAAATATGGGTGGCTCTGATACCAAATGTTGGGATTCAATTCCAAATATTGGGATTCAATCAATCATCAATCCTAACCACATGCTTTCTATTCATGTAGAGAGAAATTACTGTACAAGGATGAATAAAACCTCTTTGTGTTCCCATACTCAAAATCATGATGAAAAATAGATGCGGAAGTGTACCTGGATAAGCCATAACGGAATGATAATAAAAGGTTGATCAGAAGATTGGTTTTATGATCTTTCAAATGTAGAGAGCCATTTTCTTTTCTTTCTTGTGAATTCTTCTCTTCTGACGGGAAGCGAGCCTGTACATGTTGCTCTCTACAAATGGGACCATAACCTCTTATATTGGTAACCGCCATCAGTTACCCCAAATTTGGTGATTATAATTTGGTCCCTCATCAAATTATATTATCACTGATGGTATCTACACAGTTAATTATATATATGTATGACCCAAAATTGCTAACATGTTGCCCTCTCCTCGCGGCCTTCCTCTTCCTCTTTTTCACCACTATCACTAGCGACAAAACTGGTTTGGAATCAGTAACAAAAAAATAAGGGGAGGGAGAACAAATCTTGAATCATTAACAAAAAACAAGGGGAGGAGGAACAAATTTTGAACAAAAGTGTATAAAAAATAGCAACGTGAGGGAGAAGGATTTTGAGTTTCCGAACTAGTGCGGAGTGGAATTAACGGTGCTTACATGGTGGTTGCGGTGGTGATATCGTACATGACATTGTTGTGACTCTGAGTGCAGTAGAAAAGAACATGGTACTGGAGTTGACAGGTTTGTGGGTACCTATGACTCGGGTTCGGTTTGGGGATGATGATTAACGCAGTTGTGGAGAGCAATGTACAGTGATAGTGTCATGATCATGGAGGAGATCCCTGCCATGTGTGATGTGCAGAGGTCTTAGTTATGGTAGCGAAAGGATGTGAAACGATAACGAAAACAGGGTGGAGCGATTTGTGCTTAGAATACTGATGAGGATAAATAAGGTATATGGTGTAGGAGATGCACCATAGTGATTGGTGAGTAAGATTAATCCAAAGGCTAATCACAAATTTACATACTTGACCATGATAGCCTGTGTGCTCTTTAGAAACATTTAAGAGGTGCAATCTATACCAATTTTTGTAAGAGGTGTAAATTCTTCGATATGTTTCATAAATGTCTTTATTTCTTGCACTTAAGATAATGAAGTCCAACATTGTGTAGCAGTTGCTCCAAAGTTCTCCATACTAGAAATTTTGTAAAGAAATTTGATAGATTCTAACACGAGCAAATTTGTTAAATGTTTATATCACAATTCCTTTCAAGATTAGAAAATGATTTTTTTTAATAATATACTTGTTTTATCTCCTTGAATGTATCATTATTTCAACTAGGCAATATAAATAACATTATCTTCACATATAATTGTCAATATCATATTTTGCGAAGATAATAAACCACAAGTTTCTTGTACATGTTGAAACAACTTACATATATCTTACAAATAACCTGCATCCATGATGAATCCATAGATTTTTGTTAGTGGGGACAATAAATAATTTATGGTTAATTATGTATTTGGTCCTAAACTTTTTACGAATTTTACTTTTATAGCTCCTAAACAAATTTTTAAATACTTTTGATTTCTATACTTTTCTTCTGTCAACGGTTTTAGTCCTTGCTATCGGGTAACGACATGAATTGATGCTGATATGTATATTACATAGTTCAATGATTTGTCACATCATGAAAGAGTTTGATGGGACAATTGTGTGAAAATGTTTTTGGCAAATTATGTTTTTAATCCCTAATATTGTTTGACATTATCATCTAATTTAAACAAATGAGATATTTAAAACATAGTTTAATGAAAAAAAATACATGTAATTACCCCCGCTTGATAGTGTGACAAAGTTACTAGACTGAAAAACCTGTTTAAGTTACTAATTATGTCATCAATTAATATTGTTACTTGACAACCGGAACTGGAATTGTTAATAGAAAGAATTATAAGGACCAAGTTCATTAAAAAATCTGTTTAGAGACTACAAGTAAAATTTACAAAAAAAATTAGGGACCAAAAAAAATAATAAAACCAATAGTTTATAATATTTTTTCAAAAAAAAAAATATCACATGCTTTTACAATAATGTCATAACAAAAAAATCTAAAAATATTTTAAGCTTCTACAAATTATAATTGTCCTTCATCCATTTTTATAATTTTCAACTATTTTATGATATTTTTCATTGTCAAACTTATATAAAAAAATTAAAAGGATAAAGTAATAAAATTAGTATTAATTTTTTTTGTTTCTTATAATTTTTACATTCATTTAAAAACAAATTATCTTAGGAGAAAAATACCTATTTTTTTATGGGGACATTTTTTTTACCAATCATGAAAATAAAAGAAAATTTTTTGTTGAGGCAATTGCCCCGAATCACTGTACGTGCATCTGCCACTGCTTCCATCTTCATAACCAATTATATATTGACTTGGAAAATTTCAAATAAGATAAGCACACATGTCTATTGTTGATAATAAATTGACAGCAAATGTTACAGTCGGTCGTGTATAATTAGCAAGGTATATTAGTGTTCGTAATAACATTAAGATACGATACTTTAAGACTAAGTACCTTTTTATTCTTTTCTTAAGGTATAAAAAGATCTTTGTTCACATTTAAAGACCTTACATTGAAGTGTGGAATGTTTGGAGGTGCAGAAATAACCGTGTATTTCAAGGATCCGATGTTAACATGGAGGGTCTGAATCAGGATATTTGTTTCAGCTGGTAATTTATTATTTTTTGCACTGTGGCAAAGAGAGCCAGTATCTCATTTAGGAAACATGTTTCCCAATATTTTTTCGGCTCTATCGATCTTTGGTTTGGCCGATCCAGGGGCATTGGCGGATGGAAGCATGGGCGCTACTTTGGTCAGTGTGGTGCGGGATTCTACTTCCTAAGTCTGTATGTTGGGCTTGCATATAGAGAGGTTATATTCTATTTATGCAACTATAGTATCATAAATATGGACTAATCTTTATATACGTTGGGAGTTTTTATCTCTGTATCATACTTATAGTAATTCTGGTACCATTTTATAATAATATTATTTTACTCATAAAAAAAACATTAGAATGCACCAAAAATGTGATTTGTTCATATTTTGAACTCTCAAGCACCTTTATTTTATAAGTATCTTGATGCATAAGAACTTGATTACTTAAATATTCAATTTATAATTATTCCAATCACAACTTTTTTCTTCCTAGCTAAATCCTTTGTCTGAAATCCCTTCTTTAAGTTATATATAACTTTTGGAAGCCCTTAAAGAGTTTCAATTGTATTTATGTCATCTACATAAATAATAATTATGAAATTTTTTTTAAGACTTTTTCATAAAAATACAAGGACCAGTAGAATCAATTATATATATATATATATATATATATTAGCAAATACTCAATAAGATAAGATGATTATACCAAGTGTTTGGATTATTTTAATTCATAGAGAAATTTATTCAATTTGATTAAGTAATCTTTTCTAAAATTTGTATGGCTACACAAATTGAATTCTTCAAAGAGTGATCTTTTACAAATGTGTTTATCAAGAGAGTCAGACAAATATGTTATAACTATATTCATTAGATATACATTGAGTCCTTCATGCACAACCAAACTAATTATATATATATATATATTCAATATTCATGACCAACCTGAGGGTAAAACAACTAAAGCCCATACTTTAGGCCTCAAAATATATATATTAACAATTATAAGACTTATATTTTCTTATAATACTCATAAAAAATAATATAGAAGAAATATAGTTTTAATTTCTGGTACAACCCATAATTTCATTGTTTAGTTTCCACTTAAAATTAATTACTCACTGATTCTCATTAATTAGTCCGCTCTTGATTGACTATATCAAAGGTCTCTCAACCTAAATATATCAATTTTCATTCAAATGAATCTAAAATCTCGTTTCTTATTTTCTCTAATTACCGAAAGTAATCCAAAAGTCATTCTCTATTCTCTTCCAAATTAGCTGAAATATCACTCTCATTCTCATTTATACTCTTTGGGCTCTCTGCTCGTGCAGATTATTCCTTCCTTTATTCTCATTTGATTAAGTACGCTTATTGATTTTTTTCCTCATCATTCCTTGTTTTGCTTTTGATTTGTAGATTGGTTTTGCTACTCTTCCAATTCACATGCAAGGTATTGCACATGTTATTTTAATAATTCTTCTATCCATTTGACTAAACCATTTAAATCCTTTATGCTCTTTTTTTGCTTTTTGAAATACGATTGTAATTTTTATAATTCAGTTCTGGTCTTATTTTTGTATAATTTCTTGAAATTCTAAAATATTTTTGTTTTACATATATTAGTTTCGGAGTTCAGAGAGCATTGCGGTGAAATATCTTAACTCAAAGAAGTATATAAAATAATCCATTTGCAAGTTGGCAATTAGGTTTATTGTTCTAACATTTTTTTCATAATCTTGATTTATAATTGATATCTATTTTTTATACATTAGTTACTTTATTTCAAAATGTCAACTCAAAAATTTGAATATGGTTATTCAAAACTTAAAGAAAAAAAAAAGATAAAAGAGTTGATGCTTTAATTGAATCACACAAAGGGGCTCTAGATAAATTTATCAAAACAAATAAAAATAAATTTAAAAATATAGGTAATTGTTCATTGAATGAATAAGTTAACAATGTAGAAATTGATGAAAATGAAAATAGAGAATAAGTATTAGTTAATAAACAAGTTAACAATGTAGTAATTGATGAAAATGAAGATAACGACACATATGTGCATGTATATCGTGGTTGAGATTTTGTAGGGTTTGAAGTTGTTATGCACATTTGTTTGGTATTCAAAGTAACTTCACTGATGTTTTTAAAATTAAATCAATTAATAAATCTATGAAGTGATTAATTAATGTTTAGGTCAGTGGTGCCTGAACAAAATGCATCAACATCAAAGTACAGTTGCCCAATTGATTTGTGGAAATAGTGGCTGCTTTGTATACTGGTTTTGGGAACATACTAATTATAGGGGACTTACCTAAAAACATCACTTGCAAGTACTGCTTAAGTGCCTGTACATAATAAACGTAATGGGAGAAACTTTAACTATTGTGGAGCTTGTCGTTCCACTACTTCTATCTAAGCTTCTGGCATATTCCATTTTTTTTTTAAGTTAATGAAAGGATCAAATAGTTAGGCAAAAGCCATCTATCTTTCCTTGAAGATGGAAAGGTTTGCAGGGTTAAAAGTTGCAATATTGTTTCCTACGAATGCATGATGGGTTCTACTATATATGTAAGCCAAGGTCCAACAACCACATATGTTGTTTTCATTGGATTATGACTGAGAGTGGTCAATATACATATATCTATGCTTGTATGTTACAATTAAATGAAATAGTAGTTATAGAATAAATTGTTCTTTTCTCCTTTTTAATTTGTTTGTTAAATTTGAGCTTCCATCTAACAAGTTATTGTTTTCTCAAGAGAAACCATATTTATACATCAAAACTATACAACTTTTTTTTTTTTTTTACAAATAAGACAGAGAAGTAATATTATATATAAAGAGAGGAAAAGAGAATGAGGATAGAGTGTTATATAAGTTGCATAAATTTGGTATATAAATATTCTCTCCCTTTTTCTTAATCAATTTGGACATGGTTTAATTTTGTGCCTTTGTAACAGAGAATAAATACTTCGTTTTTAATTTCTTTATGTTAAGAATTACTAAAAATTATAATAAATTACGAGATGAAAATCTAAAATCTTGATAGATGTTTTTGGTTTTAATCCATAAATACTCTTGATCTTCTCCTTCAAATAGTGTTATGTATTAACTAGGCTATGACCTATAAGCCACTCTATTGGCATCACGCCCCCAAAACCATCTAACATGGAGAAACCACCTTCGAGTTTCCCAATAAAAATAAACGATAGTTATATACATATAGATTGTATTAGACTGATAGGTGAAAACTTAACTTAAATAATATTTAAGAAATAAAATCATTTTCACTCTAGATTTTTCCTACCAAACAATCAAATAATTTTCATCTCTCTTTGTCCTTCCAATTTCTTAATTATCAAACGTTTAAGTGTTACCTAACAACCTAATTAATATATTATATGAAATACATTATTCATGATAGATATATTTCATTCATTCTCAAGTATGGACAAGTGAAAGTTAGTTGCTTCTCAAATCTTTAATTTCTTGATATTAAATTCAAATATTTAATTTGTTGGTATTAAAAAAATACTAGGCGTTGCTTAGCATTCAAATTTTAATTTGTAGACACTTTTTGTTTTCTTGTTTGCATCGTGATCACGACATTCCTTGTTGGACCTTATAGTGACCATCATCACAGGTATAAAAGTTTTTCGTAAACTTTTGATGCTTTTTTTGTTAGTAATGCTTTTATAACTTGTTGATTGTGATTAATGACTATTGTTCTATATACAAGTTATGTTCATCATGAGTGAACCTTAGATTCCCGTTTGAGATTCAATACAATGATTGTTGCAAACTGTTTGGATTAATCATTGTTTTGAATCTTGAAGTGTCTGTTTGGACACTTTGGAAAGATTCATTTATTTATAGTAGATTCTTACATAAATGTTAACTTTCTTTTCTTAAATTTGATGAAATTTTGGTTGGTACATTTCACTTTGTTCTTCGGGTGCATACTTGATTGTGGTGGAATTCATGTCACCATTTTCATGTTGTGTACTTGGAGATCAATGTGAAATACTGTCAAAATTTTGTCAAATCTAAGAAAATAAAATTAACCTTTAAGTATAAATTTTCTATAAATAAATGTCTTCCTGAATGGGATAGGGTCACACCTTCAATGAAAAAAGTGAGGTTTTCATGCATTGAATCACTAGCTTTGTGAGTATCACAAAGTTACTAATTAGATGGATTGAAACTGGATGAATGCAAGTTGCATCAGCCTTACGTATGAGGAAGGCATTGAACAGTTCTTGCAATTTGCTTCCGAAAGAAGTCAATCGGATGAGGATGGAAAATATTTTTGTCCTTGTATAAACTGTTTGAATGGGAGACGACAAATACTAGATGACATACATGAACATCTGTTGTGTGATAGGATTAAGAAGAATTATACAGCATGGATATGACATGGTGAATTGGCAAACATGCAGAGGGGGTCTTAAACTGAATCGGTTGATATAGAAATAACACATCACCTAGAGGAAATGATTCGTGATCTTGGAAAAAAATCTTTTCAACAAGCACATGCCCTTATGTATGATACATTGGAAAATGATTCTAAGAAGCCTTTGTATCTGAGGTGCAAGAAATCTTTGACCCTATTGTTGGCGGTGTTAAGTCTGGTCAATGTCAAGGCGAGATATGGGTAAAGTGACATAAGCTTCACCTTACTGCTTCAGGTAGTGCAAGAAATGCTTCCAGAGGAAAACACTTTACCAAAAATTTATTATTAGACGAAGAAGATATTGTGTCCGATGGGTATGGAGTATAAAAAAATGCATGCATGCCCTAATGATTGTATATTGTACAGACATGCGTATGAAGAAATGCATAAATGCCCCAGGTGTGGGGTATCATGGGACAAAGTGAAGGATGATGATAATACTAACAGTGATGAAAGCACAACTAAAGGCCTTTAGCGAAGGTGTAATGGTATATTCGATCATTCCAAGGTTCAAGCATTTGTTTGCTAATGCAGATGATGTAAAAGACCTTACATGACATGCAAATGGGAGAAATTGTGATGGAATCCTTCACCATTTGGCTGATTCCTCCCAGTGGAAGAAGATTAATTGTCTGTATCTAGATTTCGAGAAAGAGGCAATAAATCTGAGAGTTGGACTTGTCACTGATGACTTGTTTTGCTAGTAATTTACAACTTGCCTCCTTACTAGTGCATGAAGCGAAAATACATGATGTTATCTATGATGATATCAGACCCAAGACAACCAGAAAATGACATCAATGTTTATCTTAGTCCCTTGATTGAAGACTTGAAAAAGTTGTGGGACGAGAGGGTTTTCGTGTTTGGTGGGTATTGAAATGAGACATTCAATTTGCGTGTAATGCTATTTTGTACCATTAATGACTTTCCAACATACAAAAATTTGAGTGGATATAGTGTTAAGGGCCATCATGCATGCCTTATCCGTGAAGAAGACACAAGCTACATACAACTGAAACATGGAAGAAAAATAGTATACACTCGGCATCAATGTTTTTTGAAAGCTTATCACCCTTACTGGCAATTGAAAAAAACTTTTAATGGAAGTCAAATGCATGAAAGTGCACTGATACCATTAACTAGTCAGCAAGTTCTTGAGTGGGTTGAGGACATCAATACGATATTTGGAAAAACCCTAAAGAAGGAAATAAAAGTAAAACTTGCACATGGAAGAAAATTGTGTGTGATAGTGTCATCAGCATGCTTCTTAACATTCAAGGCAAGAAAAATGATGGTTTGAATATTCATCAAGATCTAGTTGGGATGGGTATATGAGACCAATTACATCCTAGGTCTGATGGTAAGAAAATATACTTGCCTCTAGCTTGTCATACTTTGTCCAAAAAGGAGAAGATAAGTTTTTGTCAGTGTTTGCACTGTGTCAAAGTACCACAAGGATACTCTTCAAATATTAAGAGCCTTGTGCAATTCAAAGATCTAAAGTTAGTTGGCTTAAAGTCTCTTGATTGACATGTCTTGATGCAACAACTGTTAGTCCTGGCAATACAAGACATTTTTCCTAACAAAGTCAAGCATTCCATAACTCGCTTTTGCTTTTTCTTCAATACCATATGTAGCAAAGTTATTGATCCTCTCAAGTTAGATGAGCTGGAAAATGAGATTGTTATTATCTTGTGTCAGTTAGAAATGTATTTTCCACTTTCATTTTCCGACATTATGGTTCACTTAATTGTTCATTTGGTAAGGGAAATTAAATGTTGTGATTCCGTTTATTTGCAGTGGACGTGCCCAGTTGAGTGATACATGAAGATCTTAAAAGGGTATACAAAGAATCTACACCATTATGAAGCATCTGTTGTTGAAAGGTACATTGTAGAAGAAGCTATTGAGTTTTGTTCATAGTACATTGAAAAGACAAAACATGTTGGGCTTCTCGAGTTTTGGCATGACGAAAAAGTGGGAGGTAAGGATTCAAGAGGATTGCATGTTATTACTCCAAGTCTAGAAAAATTGCAACAAGCTCATTTGTACATACTAAATAGCAGTAAAGAAGTTATGCCATACATAGTTCATGATCATCATGAAGATTTAGTTAAGGAAAGTAACCCAAAAATGACCAAGAATAGGGTGTTGAAAGAACATAACAAGACTTTCCTAAATTGGTTTAAAGATACAATCTTTGGTGATGATAATGCTTCTGAAACGCTAAGGAAGTTAGCATATGGGCCTAAAAGAAATGTTATAACTTGGCAAGGATACGATATCAACAAGTTTTCATTCTACACGAAATCACAAGACGACAAGAGTGGGGTCAGTCTAAGGGCTGAATCTCAACACTTTGCTACTGAACATGATGATAATCCCCGTGTAGCTTCCATGCCATACTTTGGAGTCATTGAAGAAATCTGGGAGTTTAATTATGTAAAATTTACAGTTTATGTTTTTTAGTGTAAATGGGTTGATAGCAATATCGGTGTGCGAACCGATGATTTTGGACTTTCAAAAGAACTGCTAAAAAAGGTGAGTGGCCGAAGTGAGGAAGAAAAGACGGGAAAGTGGATGGGTTCACCCAATTTTGGCTTTTGTGTAGGTTGGGGGGCAGCTTGCGATGTCATCATTATAAAATCTATCAAAATCTAAACCGATCGAATTAATTAATAATTAATAATATTTGTTAAGTAGAGAAATTACACTTTCAAGTCATTTTTACCAAGTGCAAACGGGATGTAAATTGATGTAAGGGAGTTACTATTGGCCCCATGATAATTGCTATTGGCCCCTACCAAGGGGTTGAGACTTTTTTTATTCCAAAAATACCTTCCCCACGGAATCGTGATTTCATTGTATTTCTTTTTTCCCCAAACATAACAACGGAATCGTAATTTCATTGTTATATTTTGCAGCACCCCCCTTTAACAAAACAAAATCACGATTCTGTTGTGAATAATTTTTTTATTTTATTGTGTCAAAAAAATTTCACAATAGAATGGTGATTCCGTTGGGATAAAAATATCCACAATGGTATATTGATTCCATTGTGGTATTTTTTTTAAAAAGTAGAAAAAACACATTTGTGTGAAACTTAAATGTGTTTTTTTATTGAACACTACAACACTACATTTATTTTCCATTTATTGACCGAGACTAAGACTTCTTTTTTCTTAAACGTATTGACTGAAAACCACATTTTCCAAGACATATCTATTGAACAATCATTTTTCCTGATATGCATATCAACCGTATTAAATATAGACCTAATCTAAATCATTTATGTTTTTTGGTGTCATCTAAATCCTTGATATGATATAGGTTACAAGAGAATAATAGATCATCTAATATAAATAGCAACAGGGGTTTGACGCAACTCAACACCTTTATTTGATATTCACAATATTGCTTAAAACATGAAGGGTGTATTTGCTTTTATGAATTGCAATGGTGACATGATTCCATCATCTGAACGGGTATAGTTTAAATGTTCTAGTGGTTTTCAAGTCATCACAATAAGTGATCACATGCCACTTATTGCCTTAAGGAAAACAATTATTGATGCCATCGGATGTTGCATAGTTTTACTTGATCTTTTTTACCATCGACCAATTTACGTTGGTGATAGTTGTGTTGAATACAAGTGTATTGAAGCTAAAACATGACAATGATGAGGGAAACATGTTTTTCATCTTTTCGGAATTTAGTAGAAAAGGTCTGATTGAGTTGAATGCAAATTTTGGTTAATCTCTAGATGAAATCCTTGCCCTACTGTGCAAACCAATGAAACCGATCTACTAATGAGATGATTTCTCTAATGTGTGTTAAATCTGTGTAGTCATATTTTTACTTTATCAAAATTGTACATAGCTTGTTTATTTTATTTTCTAAAAAAGTTTGTATTATCAGTGTTTATTTAATTGTTGTTTATCCAAATCTTATGAATCAATTGAAGAGTTGTTATTACTACTAGGTGCATGTTGTTTAAATAGTCGACGAACACACAAAATAAGTAAATAAAACACACAATCAACTATATATATATATATATATATATATATATATATATATATATATATATATATATATATATATATATGTCACAACAATAAAAATTTGTACAAATAATAATAATAATCGGCCTTTGCTACCTTTCCTGCCACCCTTGGTAGCCATCTTTCTTTGCCTCTCTAAGTTGCACCCAGTTTTGAAGCCCTCATGCAACAATTGTAGAGCTTGTTGTATGGTTTGATGGTGACTCGTGCCCTCTGGCACTACTCTAAGGTCTAATAAGCTATGCATGGCACTTAAATTAGTAACTATTTTTAAAGTGACAATTTAGGGAAAAAATTATCAAAATCCATTTTGATTTACCTGTCTAGAGTAGTCTCCACTTGATACATACTATGCTAGTGGTTGCCTAGGCATTAGTTACATTGGGATGGGTGGTAAACCTACAGGAGGACATGGTGGCTTTCCCTACTTTGGTGGAATGGAATATGGTTAGGAAACTCGAAGAAACCAAAGCAGATAGTTAGGGGTGCAAGGCCAAGGACCCCTGGGTAGTACAACATCGCCCAACAGAATGGCATGTTGCTGCCATTTTGACCATGCCGTATCAAAAGCCTCATATGTGAGACCCTTCTGTGGATGTTGTGGGATGTGCTAAACATGACCAAATTGCCTCAACATCCTCCTTGGAAGATAAGGCCACATGCCTGTCCTGCATCTGATGAAGCCAGAGAAAAGGGCCTATAGTGACTGAACTGAGAAAGAAAAGACGGGGAAGTGGGTAGGTCCACCCAATTTTGGCTTTTGTGCCATGTCATCATTATAAAATCCATCAAAATCTAAATCGATAAAATTAATTAATAATTAATAATATTTATTAAGTAGAAAAATTATACTTCATGTCATCTTTATCAATTGCAAACGGGATGTAAATTGATGAAATTGCTTTAAAATCTGGCGTAGGTATGTGACTCTTGTCATATCCTTCTTTTTGGAATTCCTATTGTCACCCCACTTTTACTATTCACACCACTCACGTGCTTTGAAAAAATCTTTATCCCAAATAGTGGCGAGGAAGTGGGGGACTATAGTTAAACCTTCCTAATATCATATATAGAATTATTTTTCCCCCTTTTCTTCATTAACTTAATTCTCTTTAATAATTTTTATTAACATTTTCATTTGAAGTGAAAATAAATTTTCTTCATTTTTTACTTTCCTTTTATTTGATAATTTTTTATACATTCTTTTGGCTTTTACAAAATCACAAGTTTTTCCATTATTGTTGTTTGCTCTTCCTTTATGCTATGAGTTTCTCTTATTATGCTTATAATATTTTTCATCTTGCATTTTTTATTCCTATGATTTTTCATTTTCTAAACATCTAATTATAATTATTGGCTTCATAATTGCATCCCAAATGTACCTTATTTTTTTGTTAATGATACATCTATACTTAGTTAACTTTTCTCAACATTTATCATGTGTAGTTTCATTTAATCAAGTATTTTCCAAGAACCTTTCATGTGTGATTCAAATATCTATTTTTTAAATATTTCAAATAATATGCTTTGACTATAACAAAATTTTCTTTTCACTTAATATAAATGAAAATTTAATACTTTCTTCTCCTTTGGCTACTTGTCTTTGAATGTTAATGTGTTGGTTGCACTTGTTGAGTATTATCACTTTTATGCTCAACACAATTATATATTTATTTTTGTTCATGAGAAAATATTAGTTATATATTAAATTTCTTATAAATGTCATGCATGTAAAATTTTAAATATTTTTTTTCTAAGTCATGATTTTTCTTTTATATTGGCCCCCCTTATATAAAATTCTTGGCTTTGCCCCTGATCCCAAGTATCTTTTAATGAAAATAAATTTATGTTGTATAAGCATACAACATAAACCTATTTTTGTTGTGTAAGAGGAAGTGCGAAAAGTATACAACAAAAATAAATTTCCATTGTATACTCTATATAACAGGAATATATCTTCGTTGTGCATGTTTTGCTCTTTTTTTACACAAGGAAAATATGTTTTTGTTTTGTTATTTTTAAAAAAATTATAATTAATTATAGATATAAGTTACTTTTTTTACGATTGTTTTAATTATTCTTGAATTAATTATGATATAAATTATCTTAATGACACACATGATCTTTTTAATAGTAATAAAATTAATTGTGATATAAAATATTTTTTTTTACTTAACTTAGAAATAATGATGACACAAGTTACCCATTTTAATTGTAATCAAATTTGTCATGATACAAATTTATATCATAATAAATTTGATTAGTATTAATAAAAGTAATTCATATAATAATTAATTTGATTACCTTTATAAATGATAACTTTTATCTAATTAATTCAATTTTAATTAAAAAAATATAATCTATATTAGGGGTGTGTAGATTTTCTTGCTCCATAGAAATCAAACAAATCAAGACACATTTGGGTTTTCATGGACAAATTACTTTGGGTAAATCGATTATTGGGAAAGAATAGACAATTTAAAACAGATGAAGCACGTTGGGTTTGAGATCAAAAGTTTTACTCATTGATACCCGATCGAGTATATCTTCTCGTATACCTTCTCATATTTGCTCTAGGTCTCATTTTACTCTAGTAGCATCGACATGTAGGGGTGTTTGCCAGTCGGTTCGGATCCGTTTTGATCAAATTTAGAACCCAACCCAATCAAATTTGGTCGGTTCAGTTTGGTTCGATTTTCACGTTTTTTTTAATCCAACCTATTCATGAATAGTTTGGTTTGGTTCCCACCAACAAATTACCCATTTAAATCTGGTCTTTTTTTTCTTCTTAGAACTACTATTTTATATCATGATTCTTTCAAATATCCAATACAATTAATACAATATTATCAAATGTCTAAAAGTAGTAAAATTGACTCGTTTAGCACCATCAACCTAATGTTCTAAAATGGACTAATGCAAATTAAAATAAAATATTCTTGAACTAGATTTACTATATAATAGTCTCAAACACAATTGCTTCTTACAAACTAATTTCTTGCAACCAAATTTGCTACAACCACATTTATTGTAACCAGATTTGTTGAAACAAATGAATAAAATATGATCCATTAATATTATAAACATGGTAGAAAAAATAAATATGAAAAAATATGGAACAAATAACAATGTACCTGAAAGTAATACTTTAAAAAGTTCCAACAGACACTAGTAGTCTCAACACTTGGAGTCCTAGTACTCCCAGTATTTAAAACCAAACCAAACAACTCTATAAATTTAAGCACAACCTTATTAGCACAAAAATTAATTGATATTTTATACAAATATAAAAATGAAATAAGAGATTACACACCTAATTCAATCTTGTCCGCTTCATTTATTTCAACTTGCAAGTCATTAACACTTTGCTTAGTAGATCTAAGCCAATTTTGGACACAAACGAGAGCTTCAATAGTAGTAGGTCTCAAGGAACTACTAAATGGATGTAGAACTCTACCCTAAGCCAATGTTGATTTTAATGCTTCTCCAGAAGTTTGTTATACACTTGCATTTAAAGTCAAGGTTCAACCAAAGTTTAGGAATCCTGTTGTTTTAAAATACTCATTTGACTCAGATTTGATAAACACCACAATAGACTTACTACCCGATACTGAGGTACTATTCTGTGTAAATTCAAGCTATAATTTATAAGATGTTTAATTGATATTTTAATACTTATTGCCATACATAAATGTTATAGTTATATTCATTTAATCTTTTTTGTTCCCGACCTATATTTCTGTGTATGATGTAGGCACCTTGCAAGGTTCATTCGTTTCTATCCCAGAAAGTTTTTTAGTTTCAGCTCCATACTCTCCTAGGTGCAGATGGTTGTCCGTCTATGGTAGAAGGGAGAATGGTAAAACAATTCCAAACAATGGGGTTATAATTAATAACAGAAATATTGTGCCTTACAATCCAAAATTACTAAGAAAATATCAAGCACGTATCAATGTTGAATGTTGTAACCAAAACACTTCTATTGAATATTTATTCAAGTATATAAACAAAGGATAGGATAGAGTAACTACTGTTTGTCCATGTTTATATGGTAGATGGGAGAATGGTAAAACAATTCCAAAAAATGGGGTTATAATTGATAACAGAAATATCGTGGCTTACAATCCAAAATTATTGAGAAAATACAAAGCACATATCAATGTTGAATGGTTTAACCAAAACACTTCTATTAAATATTTATTCAAGTATATAAACAAATGATATGATAGAGTAAATGCTGTTATAGTTCATGATGAAAACTTGCACCCCATCGTGATGAAGGTATGCTTAATTTGTAACATAATTTTTATGCTACTTGGAGAATCTTTGGCTTTCCCAATTCATGGGAGAAAACCTACTCTTGGAAGACTACATTACATTTCCACCTCCCACGACAACATCATGCTGTTTTTTTACCATGATAAGTTATGGATACAATAATTTAAGTAGTATAAGAAATTTTATACGAAATTTTTTTATTTCTTATCAAAGATTTTGTATTATTAATCAATTAGTAACTACCTTCTTTTAAGGAATTAACTACCTTCTTCGTAACTAGAATTGGTATTTTAATCAACTGCTAGATTAAATTTTGAAGTATGTATAATTATACAATAGGTATTATTCTGATAGGATATTTTACTTTGAAACACAACAGTACACCAGAACAACCGTTTAAACTTTAAAGTTTAAACTTCAATGACAAACATTGCACTTCCATGAATGGATCAAATATTTGTTGGTAAGGCTCACAATTGGCATGCATGGAAAAAAGTGCATGAACTCTCTTAAATGTTGTGAGAAGATAACTCATGACAGTTATGTGATATTACTATTATTCTTTTCAGATCTCTCATTTTTTATTTTATTTATTAAAGTTTTGGTATCATTAATCAATCATAATTTTTCCCAGTATAACTTATAAAACAATTGTTATAAAAAATAATTAATTTATTATGATAATTTTGTGATTAAATAACAATATAATTTGTGCACATCTTATTCATTAATTAAATTATAGTTGAATAAGGTAAAATTATCAAAGATTATAAGCTATTTTCATTTATTTCTTAAATAAATAAATTATCGGTCCAATTATATGCTTCAACTATCCTATATTGTTGACAAGTTGCTCAAATAAGGACAAAATGAGAATTTGAGAAGAGAAATAAAATAACACAAAAAACGCATTTTTATTCATAAAAAATAGTTTTAAAAAATACAAATAACTTTTTATACTAAACAAAAAAAAAATAATGGAGCAACCCGTGTGTATACACGGGTAAATGACCAGTTTATTTAGATTTGGCAAGCAATGAATAACCAATTGATTCCATAGATGCATGTAGAGCCCTTTAGATGGGTAGGAATCATGGACCAACCCGATTCACCACAGTTAGTAAAATTCGGCTTATCTTAGTTATGTAGAAAAAAATGACCCAAACCACTTGGTATCCAATCCACCTGATTTAGGAGTGTTGCTAGGTGCACCCATCATTATTGTTGGTGCACCCAGCAAACCTATTAAATGCCAAAATTGCCCCTGCTTGTTTTTCTTCTTACGGATCAACGTACGAATCACCTTGATCCATAAGAAGAAAAACAATAATTTATTAATTAGTTTGTTATATATAGAAATCTATTTTTTTAGTTGAGATTCTTGTAATTGAAAACGATTATGCAATACATGAATTCAAACAGTACATTAACTTCAACATAGTCGAAGGAAATTAAATTTCCATCAAATACTACAACTAACTAACTCATGCTAATTTTGCGACAAGGACAACTCGTCTTCCATTTGCGGTACAGGTTTACTGAAAACAGCTAAAATTTCTATTGGCCCAATCTTTTTCCAGTAGTTAGACTCAATGAGCTCCTTCATCACGTCCTCGTTGGTTTTGAGTTCAATTATTTCAAATTTTATAACTTTTTCTGAATACTCATGGTGACTTGGTTTCCGAAAAAACAATTGCCTTACCATTTGTGTTTCATCAACACCATAAGGGGGAATCCCACGAGGCGCAACTTGTTTGATCAAATCCTTCAGTTCATCCATGGTACATCCGGTGGGAATGTCAAAGTTTTTGGGACTTTTTCCTGTGAACAAGTAACCAACAAACTCATTTTGGCGTGACATGTTCCACCTCCCATTGTAATATAGCAGGGCATCATGAGTAGGGGTCATAGTAGTTTCAAGTAAGTTTAAAATACCATCTGGGGTTCTAGCAATGCTACATAATAACTCAATCGGACCAACAAACGAAAATTCATGATTACACATTAACATTGTGTTAACATCAACATCATCTTTCAGTTGCATACATTGAAACCGAAATTGATTACCTGCATACGTGAAAGGCTGCCGGTAGTAAATTTCATCCAAAAATTGCTTGTCGGTTATCTTAAGGATATTGTGTATTCTAGTTTTTAACGTTTGAAAATCACACCCGTTAGGTACTCGAATGGGAATTGGAGTGGAAGCTTGGAAGGAAACACCACTGTCGTTGTGAACAATGGATCCATTTGGAAAAATAAAACCTAATGTGGAGTTCACAACTGTTTGACTGCTTGTCTCTCCCAAGAATGCCATAGTTTTTTTGTAAGACTTGGGTTGATACTGAAACTTGTGCTTTCTTACAAGGTTAGGTTGTGCCATATATATAGATGAGTTTTAATATCAGTGCTGCATTTTTTAAAGATTGAAAATACGCATGCACATGCTTTCTGTATGTGTTGTCAACTACACGAATGACAAGACATGCTTTAGCTTGCATCAGATCTGCATGTGTAGTCATGTTGTGCATGGTCCTTTCACGTGCTTTATGTTAAAGCAGACAACAATTTATCATACATGGTTTTCCACAATTTGTAGTCAAGTCAGACAACGATATATCATACATGCTTTTTTAGAATTAAGTAATAATTTTGTTGTGGACGTAACAAATAAATTACATGTTCAAAACGATCAGGCATTTATAAATTACATGTTCAATCATCATTTATGTCAACATAGTCTCTCTTGAACATCATGAAGCTCTTGTAATGCTGCATTCTGCTAATATATGGATTTGGCCATGACTTCGCCTGTGGATGACAATTGCTAGACCATAACAATGATACAGGCGGTAAGGGACAACGTTCTTTTAAATAAACCTGTTGTGTATGCGAAAAAAATGTTAACGCAATCCTACAAAACTCATTGCATAATCATAAAAAAAAACACTTCATATCTACAATGTACCTCAACAAAATGATTGTCATACACATGACCGATACAAATTATACGATGCAATGAAGAATTTGTCGGCGGTTGACTTCTAAGGGGAAAGAATGTCATGCTTTGTTGTTTAGACAAGGATACAACGATTACATTATACCTTGATGCAATGACATGTCCCATGTCCGTTATATCCATCCACTTATCCGTTGTCACCTGAATAAAACAAATATACACGTCAAACTTAATTTCAAACTAAAGTCTTTAAAATCAAATTCATAAATTACATAGCTTGGTTAACCCATCAACAAGTAGTGACATCCTTAATTCCTCAAATCTCTCCGTGCCACCAAAGAGCTTGATATATTCTTCTAAGAAATTGGCAAGTTCTTTAAGCAGATGGTTGCGAACCACCGACCAAGAGTCTTGACCCATACCTAATAAACCGGCAACCGACCGATATCCACAGTTACCATCACCTTTGACATCAACAATCTTATCAATGAAGTCGTGCATAAATGGCTGAAACTGGTCCAACATGGGCATCATCGTTCTTCGATTCGGTTGCTCAGAGGATGATGCAGTATGTCTCACCGACGAATTGCTATTTTGTTGTGATTCAAAGGCATCTACATACTCCCAGTAAGATGGATCGCGCTTTGTTGACCTTGGGTTCCTACTCGTAGCTTTCTTCGGTGCCCCCTTTGTGTTAACCTTTGTTGGAGGAGGACACATCGAATTCTGATCAGGGTGTGCAATTTCCCAAAGTTTACTTCTTAGAGTAAACTTGCCACAAACATCAAGTTCTTCGAATTTTTGGTATATTGTTTCCATTACGTCCTTGATGCCCACCTCGGGCTCAAATAACCCTTGGTCTGAAAAAATGAGTCTCCTCCAGAACATATGGATTGAATCAAGTGGGATGCAACCACCAACATATTTGGATAGCTCACAAGCACAAGGAAGACCAAGCGTGGTTCTCACCACTCAACCACAACTTGAGGGATTCTTGCCAGCATAGTGAACACACTCTAATTCAGCAACAATCTGATTTAAAGCATACCTTGAAACCATTCCAAGCAGCCTCCTGTATAAGGTTTTTTGGAACACATGTCCAACGACATGTGTACTTGTTTCAAATGATGCTTTAATCTGTGTGTGCTGCAACATAATCATGTTGTTCACGGCATCTCACACACTGCATAAGTCTCCAATGCTATTTTGTAACAGTCTTTTTAAAGACGAGTGAGCAGATTCAACCCTACATTTCAAATACACAAATAAAAATAAACATATACAATAATACAATTCCATAAATTTTTCAACGTTAATAGAAATACTTGAACAATTTCATACCTGTTTGTTGTTGTGTTTCCTAAGTGCATCACCTTATTAGTCCAGGCGGAAACAAATTTTTCCTTGTGTGGTATTATCCATGTTTCCTTGACATAGTCAACAAATATTGGCCAAGGTGTGCAAGCTACTTCGAACTTCTTCAGGCATTCATCAAACTGTTGTTCTGAAGGACAATCAATCAGAGATCCCCAGCAGTCCATGACATAATCCCAAGCATTTTTTTGCGCAATTAGTGATTTACATTTAGCCTTCACATTCTTGTTTATGTGAAAGATGCACAACAAATTTATGCATTCAGGGAATACATCTTTCACTGCATTCATCAATGCTAGGTCTCTGTCAGTGACAATAACTCCAGGGAGGGCATCACGCTTTAAAAAAAGGCCTCAGAAGCGTTGTAAAGCCCATACCAAATTATTAACGCGTTCACCCTCCACATATGCAAAACCGGCAGAGAATGTAATCCCAGTCGGTGTCACCCCAACAAAATCGAGCAATGGGAGTCTATACCGGTTTGTTTTGTAGGTGTTGTCTATCAAAAACACCAAATTGCATGCGTTGACTAACTTCACTGAATCAGGGTGACACCAAAAAATATCACGAACCACGTCTTCATCCTTTATTCTGTGCCAATAAATATATTGATCACATTCAAGAAGCTTCATCAGATGTTGCATTTCAAGATCGCTTCCTCATATGGAAGAACGAAATACACTTCTTGCATTGTATATTTGTTTAATAGTCGTACAGCTATTGACATTGTGTTCCTTCAGAGTTAGCAGAATGTTTCTTGGCTTCACCATGGACTTCGTCATATCAACAATAAGTGTTTGTTCAGCTTTAGTCAATCACCCCGCATATGGATGTCCAACTAATGACTTGGTCAATTCATGATTATGCACTCCACAAATCAACTTCACCATCTAGCCTTCTCCTCCAACCACTGGCTTGCAACGAAGCTTGAAGGGACACCCACATTTCCTAATCCTAGTGTCTCTTCTGATAAATTCTTTTTTCCTACACTTATACTCGCCACTCCTTTCACAGCCAATTAACACAAACGTACTCCTTCCTCTACTACCTGTGTTTGTGTCCGACCTTAAAATCACCGCCACAAATCTGTTTTCATGAGCCACGGATCGAGCCCACCACAAACATCCTCTCAGCACTCAAACACCTACAAAATCCACATAATTTAATTTTTCTACCACTATTCATTTTATTAAATATGTGACAAACATTAACATTATAACCTGAGAAGTCTTGAATGCATTCAAACAATCAACATGTGGTTCATTCACACCGCATGATTCTGCATTTTCATAATCCATATCCTCTCGTTCAGACATTATTTCATACATCCACTCATCTTCATCCATCTAACCAAATCAAACAAAAAATGGTCATACAAAAAAAATTAGTAATTTAAAAGAAAAAAGGAAAATAAATGGAAAAACAGATGCAAAAATGCAAAAACAGATGCAAAAATAGTAAATACCAAAAATAATACACTTACGGATCAACTTGATCCGAAACTTACAGATCAACTTGATCCGGAAGCTTGTTAATACTCTTCCGGATCAAGTTGATCCGTAAGAGGCTTACAGATCAACTTGATCTGGAAGAGTATTAACAAGCTTCCGAATCAAGTTGATCCGTAAAAAGCTTACGGATCAACTTGATCCGGAAGTCATCTGTACGTCAACGACGAACAAACACCATCTGCGCACCTCGTTTGCCACCACCGACCACCGCAAAGCTTGACGTCGGAAACTTCACCTTCACCGCTGCGCTCAACGTTGCTACCCCCACGAACCAGAGGCAATGTCGCACGAAAAAGAGAAAAAGAGAAGCAAAGCTTTTTGAAAATGGAGGTAAGAAGCTTTTCCGGAAAAAAAAATGGCATTTTTAAGGAAGAAAGGTGGTAGGGGCAATTTTGGCATTTAATAGGTTTGTTGGGTGCACCAGCAAAAATGCTGGGTGCACCTAGCAACACTCCTGATTTAGACTTGTGGTAGACCAAGTTGTCCCACAAGTTAGAGTTTTAATTAAATGTTTAGTAAAAATCATAAGATAAAATATATTTTCGGTTTGTCTAAAATGGAGTCATTTGATTATAGTTATTCTAAAAAAAAATTGTTTGATTTTGATCCTTGGAAATTTGAAATGCATCATTCTTGGTCATTGAATGGGCTTAGATAGCATTTTATTAAGAGAAAAAAATGATTTAAACAATTCTTGGAGGACCAAAAGTAATATATTTCAAAGTAATTTATTAACAAAATTTATTCCCATCTTAAAAAATATTACATTATTGAAATCGAATCAATATTTTTTCTGAACATATCAGCTTGGTATAAATAAATTTGATCTTAAACATATTATATGTTGATGATTTTAGATGCAGACCACTAAATAATTTTCTCATTAAATTCAAAAGTTTAATAAAAAACAAATGCTCTAACTTTACTATCAAACCTTAGTCCTCAGCTATATGCTAAGTGAATATATATACAAACATAAATTATATTCTTTTTCTTAATTGTTTGATTCGTTAGGGGAAAGAAATCTTAATATAACATATATGTTTGTGATTACGAATATAAAGTTATTTGAATATATTTTAATATTCATAATGATTTTCAGACATATATTTTAAATATCTATATACAATATATCTGTAAAATTAATAAATATATTAAAATTATAATAATATAAAATTAATACCGTGCATGTCACGGCTTATTACACTGTTAATAAAAAAATTCAAAGATTTGCTAGAAACCAGAGATTGCAATATTTTACCGTTTCATTCTTACACAAATTGGTATAATTGTTCCACTTGTATCCTATTCAATATTGACTACAAAGATGACTACAAACGAGGTACACCGTACGAGGAATTGTTGTTTCATTTATTAACAACAAATTAAGATAACATGGGGCAATGAGGGAGAAGGTAATTAACAATTGTTTTTCCTTTTTGAATGATTTGGGAGAAATACACATAAGACTGAACAAAGGCACAGGGATATGCTTAAGAACAAGAGAAAATCACAACCAACGATATACCAAGCAAGATTCGGTTGGAGGAAACACGAACTGTGGAGAAATAAACGTTAGAATTTAATTCAGCAGCCAAATGATATATAATTAACAACAAAACTAAGTTGTGAGACCCCATCAGCACATATAATTTGTCCAGTGATGTATGATGCAGCTGGAAGGCAAAGGAAAGTAACTAATGTTGATATCTGATGCAATCCTATCCCCCAGTATTGGATAGAAGATTTCAAAAGGATTGGGCTAAAACTGCTAAAGAAGACCCTAGGATTCTCATGAACCTCAGGGTAAATTTTTAAACTCATGGGCTAAGGTTGGGTCCACTTTTTTTGTAAATATTAGAATAAGCTTTTCCTTCTGTTGGACCTTGTATTTTGGCCATTATAGTAGTATATATATGGTTTTTGTCTTGTATTTCTTGACATTTTGAGTAGTCTTTGTAGTATTATAGAGGGTGTGTGTAGCTAAGTTCTAGCTATTATAACAAGTGTTACAGATGCTTTTATTTATATCCTAGATAGTTTCCTTGAGACACTTCCTTGACAAATTTCCTTGAGAAGCTTCCTTGAAAAACTAGAGCTTAGCTACACATACCCTTTTAATAACTAAGCTCACCTCTTTGAGAAGTGAGAAGCTTTCTTGAGAAGTTTTCTTGAGAAGATTCTTAGAAAAACTAGAGCTTGGCTACACACAGCCCTCTAATAGCTAAGCTCACCTCCTTGAGATGAAGCTTAGCTACACACACCCCTCTAATAACTAAGCTCACCTCCTTAAGAAGCCTTGAGAAACTTCCTTGAGAAGCTTCCTAGAGAAGCTAGAGCTTGGTTACACACACCCCTCTAATAGCCAAGCTCACCTTCTTGAGATGAGAAGCTAGAGCTTAGCTACACACACCTCTTATAATAGCTAAGCTCACCCCATGCCAAAATACATGAAAATACAAAAAAGTCCCTACTACAAAGACTACTCAAAATGCTCTGAAATACAAGGCAAAAACCGTATACTACTAGAATGGCCAAAATACAAGGCCCAAAAGAAGGAAAAACCTATTCTAATATTTACAAAAAAGAGTAGACCCAACTTGGCCCATGGGCTAAAAAATCTACCCTAAGGTTCATGAGAACCCTAAGGCCTTCTTTAGCAGCTCTAGCCCAATCCTCTTGGAGTCTTCTATCCAATACCCTTGGGGTGTAGGATTGCATCAATATCTCTTTAGGTTCTCCTATGTGACCAACAAGTAATTGAGATGTTGCTGCATTCACAGTGTCGCTCACTTCTAAAGAATTCTGTAAGAGTGCATCATTATGAATATTATAAGCAGATAAATATAACAAAATAATTCATTTTTGGGTAAGCATATAAAAAAATAATGATTTTTGTTAAATTGTAAAATGCATCTTTAAGGTCATATTTTCATCGTTTTCTTCGTGACAGTGAATTCCAGTACACTACTAAAAAATGTGTTATTTACGTTGTTGATTCTAAGATAATGTCTTAGAATGATTGGCAGTGACATTTTTGTAATAAATAGGAACACAACGATG
Organism: Glycine max; assembly: GCF_000004515.6. Classification (NCBI taxonomy): domain Eukaryota; kingdom Viridiplantae; phylum Streptophyta; class Magnoliopsida; order Fabales; family Fabaceae; genus Glycine; species Glycine max. The sequence continues at coordinate 45,218,357 of NC_038254.2, read as the reverse complement.
ACGTTTGTATATAACTGTCTTTGAATAGTGCATAAATGTCTAAGCAATGGCATACTTGTAAATTTCTGCTTTTGTACAATGACGGTTTTTTCCCAAAACTCGTCTTTATTTGGTTATTGATTTTAGCATACATTCATTCACTCGCAACATCCTTCACTAACCTGAGAACGACGCCTCTGCGTTGTAGTCATCTCCCATGAATCTTATCATCGTCCCGTCCGTCAACCCTAGGCCACTCTGTCGTCTCCCGTGCCGGTCCACCATCGTGACATCCTTATTGAAGCTCAGCCCTAATTTAGAGTTCAAAATTAAAGCAAATTGCAGGTTGGATTAATTATTTTATTAATTCATGCATTACTCATGCTTTGTGGTTTTTCATGTTACGTAGCCTTCATAGTTTATATCAACATCATCAAGTTGTCGAGACTAAAAATAAATGAATCATGTATGTTGACATGCATAAGGAAATTATTTTAGTCACTTAGTGGCCATAGAAGCTTTTAGACTATATTCTAACTGGTTTATCTTGCAGCAATGTATATCCTATCTTGTACCAGTTTGTGATTTAAGTTTGTTTAATGTAATCACCATAGGAAGCCATGAATAAGAGCTTGAAGGTAGGAGAAGATGAGTGGAGGAAGAGGGAGAGAAGGAGCACAAAATTTTGTGCCTCAAATGAGGTCTGAAATTTGAAGTGTAATTCTCAAATGATCAAAGTTGAAAAAATGCACACACATGACATCTATTTATAGTCTAAGTGTCACACATAATAGGAGGGAAATTTGAATTTCTATTCAAATTTCACTTGAATTTGAAATTGAATTTGTGGAGTCAAACTTTGGAGCCAAAATTTTACTAATTATGATTAGTGAATTTTAGCTATGGTTCAGCCCACTCATCCAAGATCAAGTCCAAGATTCTCCACTAAGTGTGCTTAGGTGTCATGAGGCATGTAAAGCATGAAGGACATGCACAAAGTGTGACTATATAATGTGGCAATGGGGTGTAGCAAGCAAATGCTCACCTCCCCCTCTAAAATATAATTGGATTGGGCTTCTCCCAATTCAATTAAATTTATTTCCCAACACACACATCAAATATTCATGTAATGCATGTGAAATTACAAAACTACCCCTAAGACAAAAACTAGTCTAGATGCCCTAAAATACAAGGGCTGAAAAATCCTACATTTTTAGGGTACCCTACCTACATTATGGAGACCTAAATAAAAGGCCCAATAATAATGAAACCTTAATCTAATATGTACAAAGATAAATGGGCTCATACTTAGCCCATGGGCCCAAAATCTACCTAAGGCTCATGAGAACCCTATGGCCTTCTCTTGCATCTCTGGCCCAATCTTCTTAGAGTCTTCTATCCAATGCCCTTGGGGGGTAGGATTGCATCAGGTAACAAGGTAAGAAACTACACTGGGATGGTCAGAGAGTTGTTTGCATAAGCTTTTATTTCAACCAGATTGGTGTTGAAGTAATTAATGGATATCGCAAATCAATGGCTTCCTTTGAAATTTTAGAATCACTCCTTAAGCCAGTGATTAATGTGATTCCAACCTTGAGAATCAACCACTTTTTCCTATAAGAGATCATAAGAAAACCTTAAGTTAAAGAGCAGATGTGACTATAACCAATGGCTATTAGTCAATGCAGAAAGGAATGAATATGGATTAACTCTGCACCGTATACACTTTTAAAACTTTCTTATGGAAGTTATAGATCAATACATGAATAGTGTTTTATTGTAATTTTGGTAAAAGTATTTATATGCCTTCTGTGTTAGGAAAATATAGGCCCCCAAGTTGTTTGTAAAAGTTTCAACTAATATTTTTCAAAAGCTACTTGCCTCTTGTGTTGTTTAAATACAATGCAATGATAAAAAATACAAATAGGTATAAACAAACATGTGTCATGGTTGAAACAAACAATTAATCCCCAATCAGATGTTTAATGTTCTTAGAATTCTTCAGTTACAATCAACACAAAACATAAAAGAGCTGAAGTTAGGTCTTCGAAATTTGTCATTTATGCAAGCTAGAAAAAAGCATTACCTATTGACTTCCCTTGATTTCAATTTAACAAAACCCAAATTAAAAACCCAGACATAACATTTGATCAGCATGAGTGCCAAGCATATATACAAGCTTAAGCAACATATGAAATGGGTTTAAAGATTACATAGTTTACTTTAAAAAGAAATTGCAAAAAAAAAAAGAAAACCAAACAAAATGCTATGGAAAAATTTATAGCATCTTTCCAATTCTGTAGTGAATACCTGGGAAATGATCGGATTCAATAAACATGTTTCCTTTAGCATCAACTATTTTAATTCCAAGAGAGCATTGTAGGTAGCATAGTATATAGGAGTTTATCGATGCTTTCCTAATACATAGGCAAAACCAAAGACATCCATAAGAATTACAAGTTAAGTGAGAACTAGCATGACTATGAGTTGATAAACAATAAAAAATATTAGCATCCTGCTAACTTAACTTTCCTTCTTTTCTTAATAATAAACTCTTTTTCATCAAAACAATTCATGAATCTAGATTTGTGCATACAGTTGTGAGAGCCGGCGTTCATACCTTCACACAAATTAAGAAACATCTAGCAAATAAAATAATTAACACTGAAAACTAGGTCCCGCATTCTTATCAAACTAAACATATCATGCATGCATGACATTCTTTTCCTCTCTTCCATGCACGACATGGTCTAAATGTACAGTAATTTTGGGTTGAAGTTATTCATATTACATATTCTACTTCATCTCATAAGAATGGAATGGAACATTTCTATCAAATTTCCTATCCAATTTAAGCCTTATCAGTCTATCCCTGTGTTGTACTCAAACCGTCCCCAACCCTGAACTCCTTTTAAAGTCTTATGCCAAAGAAGATATAACAAATACCATATTCAAGGAAATACACCCACACATTTTAAACCACAAACTATAAGAATCGTAGGGGCAGTGGGTGATATAATTGAAGCAAGGAAAAACATGTGAACAAAGTTAGGAGAATGGTTTCTACACCTCATTGCAGCACATTTATTGTCGAACCTTGTTTCTTGCATGCCCCTCTGCAGCATCCTTCAAAGTGATTAAGATCTTCATCTTCACATCTCTGCAATTAAATTCCCCGAGGATAGAGATAATAATGTAGGTAAGGTCTCCTATAGAAATCCAATCCTTATTAATGGAATTATCTCTTACTAGATCATGAATTTAGTTCATCGATTCTCACACCAGTAAGTCTGAATTGGATAATAGGCTTTCTCTGATAGACCTTACTCGAAACCAGTAATTTACTTCTCTCCACTCTTCTATAGACTCTCATAATCGAACATTTTATGTCAAGCCAGTTTCTTCAACAACCTCTTTTGTTTTTGGGTTAGCCCCGTTTCCATCGTCAAACCAAGCTTCAATGGCGGATCTCTCACATGTAGTATTGCTGCAAAGTTTGGTAGCATCTACCATAATAGCTTCAGTTATGGGACAAATGAAAAAAATTAAGTGGTTGTATATATGTTTCCCTTTAATCCTATCTGTGTATCACCTGAGCCCTTTTAAAGTATTGTTTTTTTACTTCATAATCCCATAGAACATCAGCTTGAGATAGTAGCTCAATGATCTACTCTAAAAAAATTAACTTGGCTCTTTCTTTCCTGGTGGTTGCTTCTTCCTTTTCCTGTTTATTGCTGGTTGGTACTTTGCTTATCTATGAAGGCTCGATCGGTACCCCAACTACCCTTACTAATTCCTTAAGCATGTCATTTACAAAAGCTTGATCCAGTTTTTTCTCCCAAATTCCATGGTTCAACTTGTAAATAATATCAAGCTGAAATTGTGAAGCCTCAAACTCTATCATTTTCATTTCATTCGGTAACCTGCTAACCTCATCAGAAATTATTCATAGGACTTCAGTTTTGTGACATATAGCACAGGTAGAGACCTTCAAATGTCCCTTGTGACCTATTGAACTTCCTTAACGGTGTATCTGCACCTCATCAGTAGGTAGAAACGACCACGGTTGATGAACTTTTAAACCAAATTATTTGCCTTTTTACATCTGATTGTATAGACTCCAGAGTAACCCTTTCAACTTCAGACTCATTCAAGTCCTAAAGTTGCAATTCCTTTAGGACTTGTGTAATATGAAGCAGCTATTTTGAAAGGACCTTAAAGCTATGTTTATGAATAACAACATTGATTGTTGTATTAGATATTTTCACAACCTGGCTGCTTACAACAGTCAATATTGTGCATAATGGGTATGAGTTCCAATCCAACCATTGTACAATATATGGACTAAAACTCTGAAATTTCTTATTTAACTGCTGTTATTTTGTATACTTGGAAACCAATGCCAAATGCTGTCAAAATTTCATCAAATTTACCATAACGTACTTAACTTGTACGCATGAATGAAGTGAAAAAGAGAGTTCTTGAATGGGATAGGACCTCACCTTTTTATGGAAAAAGAGGGATTTTCATGCATACACCTTAACGTAGCCGGTATCACATACCACAAAACATGAATCAAAGTTGGATTAAAGCACCACGCATAAGTGACGACAATCAGAAGGGGGTTGAAAGTTTCTTGCATTTTGCGCAAGAAAATGGAGCAGAATTACGTGGAAATTTTTTCTGTCCATGTGTTAACTGTGTCAATGGGAGATGTGAGTCATTGGAGGACATTAAATTAGATCTTATATGTGACGGCTTCAGTTCGACTTACACAAATTAAATATGGCATGGTAAATTGCCACAGATGTCAACAGCCCCTAACATTGACCCAGTTAATGTACAAATAGCATATTGTATGAAATACATGATATCCAACTGATTCTCCACAATAGAAGACAATTGATCTGTTGCATCCGGAATTTGGAGAGGATCCAAGAAACCTAAGGCTTGGTCTTGCTTCAAACGGAATGAATCCTTTTGGTAACTTGAACACCGGCCATAGTTCATGGCCTGTTTTGCTAATGATTTACAACCTTCCTACTTGGTTATGCATGAAGCAAAAATACATTATGTTGTCTATGATAATAGCGGGTCCAAGACAGTCAGGAAATGATATTGATGTCTACCTGACTCCCTTGATTGAAGACTTGAGAAAATTGTGGGTAGACGGGGTTGATGTGTATGATGGGGGTGTTAAGAAAACTTTCAGGTTCCATGCAATGATATTTTGCATCATTAATGTCTTTCCAGCTTATGGGAATTTGAGTGAATATAGTGTGAAAGGACACCATGCATGTCCTATTTGTGAGAAAAAGACAAGTTACATCTAATTGAAACATGGAAAGAAGACAGTATATATAAGGCACCGAAGATTTTGAAACCTTATCACCCATATCGGCAATTGAAGAAAGCATTTAATGGAGAGAATGAGATTGAAAGTGTGCCTAAACCCTTAGCTGGACACGAAGTTTATGATCGGGTGAAAGACATTGCAACTATCTTTGGTAAGACACAGAAAAGGGATGCGTATGGGAATAAAATTTGGAAGAAAAGGTCAATATTCTTTTATCTTCCTTACTGGTGCGATATACATGTACGACATTGTGTGGACATTATGCATGTCGAGAAAAATGTGTGATAGTATGATTGGCACCCTTCTTAACATTAAGGGAAAGATAAAGGATGGTTTGAAATGTCATCAGGATTTGGTTGGCATGGGTATACGAGACCAGTTTCACGAGGTGATCGAACGTATTTTCCGCCAGCATGTCACACAATGTCAACGACAGAGAATAAAAGTTTTTGTCATTGTCTAAAAAATCTGAAAGTCCCATAAGGATACTCTTCAAATATCAAGAGCCTTGTGTCAGTTAAGGATTTGAAATTGGTTAGCTTAAAATCTCATGATTGTCACGTGTTAATGCAACAACTCTTGCTAGTGACCGTTCGTGGTGTCTTGTCTGAAAAAGTTAGGCTTTCCATAACTCACTTGTGTTTTTTCTTTAATGCTATCTGTGGCAAAGTTATTGACCCTCAACAGTTGGATAATTTGGAGAATGAGGCTTCAATCATCTTTTGTGAATTAGAAATGTATTTTTTGCCGTCATTTTTTGACATCATGATTCACTTAATAGTTCATCTTGTGCGGGAGATTCGGTTCTGTGGGCCTGTGTTTTTACGTTGGATGTATCCGGTTGAGCGGTACATGAAGGTGTTGAAAGGATATACGAAGAGTCAATATCGACCAGAAGCAAACATTGTTGAAAGATATGTTGCTGAAGAAGCTATTGAATTTTGTTCAGAGTATATAAATACCACTACACCAGTTGGGGTTCCTTAAAGTCGTCATGACTCCACGATTCAAGGTAAGGGTACACGAGGATTCAATGTTGTAACCATGGATCACCAGTAGTTGTCACAAGTTCATCTATACGTATTGAACAACACAGTAGAGATCGTCTTGTACATAGATGCTCATAAAAAACATGTCACAGATACTCATCGAAAAATGAACAAGATGAGGTTGTTGCAAGAGCACAATAGAACTTTCATCAACTGGTTTAGACAAACAATCTTCACAGATGATAACGCTTCAAAGATATTAAGATTGTTAACAGTTGGTCCAAATCTGAATGTTCCAACTTGGAAGGGATATGATATCAATCACTATTCTTTCTACACAAAGTCACAAGATGGAAACAGTAGCGTGCAGAACAGTGGGGTCAGTGTTGACGGTTATTCTGATCACTTTTGTAGTGTTTCTGATAATAATCTGATTCAAGCATCCATGCCTTACTATGGAGTAATTGAACATATTTGGGAGCTTGATTATAGTGAATTCAGAGTGTCTATTTTCAAGTGTTTGTGGGTTAATGAAAATACCGGAGTACGTCAAGACAAAATGTGATTTACTTTGGTTGATCTTCAAAAGGTTGGTTACAACAACGACCTATTCATCATGGCAATGCAAGCTAGACAAGTGTTGTATGTCCAAGATCCATGCGACTCAAGATGGTCAGTGGTTCTACAAGGGAGAACAACTTGTATCGGTGATCATATTGATGGTTCAATAGTTGATGTCAGCGAGATGCCACCTTTCTATCAACAAATGCCTTTCTTAAATGGGGAAGATGAGAAGGATGATGTACATGCAAATCGTAATAATCATGATGAAGGTTTGTGGGAGAATATTCCTACGCAACTGGTTATGAACAAAGTAATGTCTATAACACATCTCATAATTGTAATACATTTATGTATTTCAATATTTTCAAGATAATGCTTATATGTTGTTTATGTAACTGATTATGTCCTAACTTAATTTGTTTGACTTGCACAGACTCATGGCAACACCCCCAAGGTCCCCTCCACATTCAGATATTCCTTCAGAGGCTACGTCTAGGAGGACTAGACAATCCACCCGGCTGAGAAGGTTGACTGTCTGAAGTTTGGATCAACCATGACCAACGGTCAACATCAATCCTACCACTGGGAAAGGATCAGGCCCCCATAAAGAAAAGTTCCACAGTTATCTGGGGATTGTAGCGTGAGAAAAAATTCCTATTCTCCACAACAATTGGAATGATGTACCAGAATCTTTAAAGAACTTAGTATGTGAGGACATTTTGATAAGTGTGACATTAACTTGACATTTGTATTCGATTTACTTTAATTAATTTTAAAATATTATCATTGACTAACTGTTACATAACAAATTTGATTTGGAGGGAAATTTTGACATCCCTGAAGGTGACAATGCCAAAAAGAAGGTGATGTCAACGGTCGCTACTAGATGGAGGCAATTTAAGTCCTCCCTGACAAAAAAGTATGTTTATGCTGACAATGACGGTGTCCAAAAAGATCATCCTTCTGTTAAGTATGGTATTGATGCAGGTACTTGGGCCGAATTTGCAAAAGCCGCCAAACCCCTAACTGACAGGTTTATTTAAGTAGTTTTGAATTTAAAATTTTATTTGTTATCATTTATTTTTTTTATTAATTTGTCAAAAATGTATTGTTTTTTTGTAAGGGCATACGGAAAAGGCCCAGGAAATTCAAAAATACAATGACTGCCCGCACTTACTGTCTTGTGGGGGTTATGATCTCATTGAAAAAAAAATAATGGATGAGAAAAGAAAGATACGAGAATACCAAGCAGAATTTACTGAAAATTCATCACTGAGTGTCGACCCACCATCACCCGTTTCAAGACATGTGAAGTGAAAGATGACCTGCACAAAGCGATATGGCCCAAGAAATATAAGACAAAATTATGAGTAACTACCTCCGTGTTTCACAGTCTGATTTAATTTATTGTACAATAAGAACCTTCGTTGGATTATAAACTCATGTTGTGTTGTTCATAGGACTCTTTAGAAGAACAAACGAAGCAGAGAAGCTTTGTTCCGCATGGTCATCATGACATATTGAACACTGCCATTGGCCGGCTAAAGCATCTAGGTCGTGTACGTGTGGCGGGGACAGGTGTGACAATCAGCCAGTATTTTGGACACGCATCTCGTGACTCCAAGACTTCCTTTGTATCAATCACGCAACAACAATTGGCTAAAATCATCGGTAACCTAAAGGAAGAGTGGCAGAAGGAAGTAGAAGAAGAAAACAAGAATCTGCAAGAAGCATGGAGGAAGAAGGTAAAAGAGGAAAACAAACGCAGTGTGGAAATAATTAAGCAAGAGTTGAAACAGACAATAAAATTAGAGTTATCCCAAATTGCATCACAACAATCACCTCCACATGAGGCACCGGATATACAAGTATTAGCTGCACGTGTGAGCACCAAGCAGAGCTGTGTTGAAGCTGACACAAATCCATTAGGTAAAGAGCCTTCTGATGTGCACGTGGATACAATGGGTTTGTATGTAGTTGGTGACCAATGTACTCAACTAGTGGCATTGGGAAAAGTGTATGACAGTTCGTCCACCATACACAACGTCCCTTATGCGGATGATGTGGTTAGGGTGAGCTTTTTCAAAGTTTACCACGGTGACACTCAGCTCCCATTTTCGACATCTGAGCTTCAATTTGTGAGCCAGGGCGTTGGCACATTTGTGGGCTGGCCGACACATCTTGTGAAACTTGTGTCTACTGAGGTTTCTTATTTTCCCTCTGATCATTGCTCTTACACACATTGTTAAATGTCTACCTAACTGCTATTGATATTTTCATTAACCATGTAGGATTCACACAAGCATTTGCCTAAACCGGTTGCATCTAGTGAAATGGACAATGTCGTGGCTGCAGTTGATCCATTAGGAGAATTGGTGACAAACTTGTATGATGTTTAGCAAAAGCCAATTTAGTTGCCATGGGATAGGGCGAAATTTGGGATACCTGATGTCAAAGATGACTTTTTCATCACACACACAGACTGAGATAATTGTATGTGACAAATGTTTGAACATATCCGTACTACAGTTGTGGATGATGTAAGTAAAATTGGTATAGTAGGTGTTTAATTTATTAACTGATAATTAATGTTCATTACAATTTACCATTAACAATATTTATGTCAAATGTTTGAAATAGGTTTATAAATGATTAGAGTACAAGCTTAGGTTATGGATCGTTGTATGGTTTCCTTGAACCTCAGTGTATACACAATGCAAAGGACAGACGAGAAGAATGTGAACATTACATTGAAACATGGCTCAAGGAATCACAACGACAAGTCTACTTAGGAGCTTACCTTAATCAATAAGTGAAATTCATGTTCGTGTAGTGTGGATATTATGTGGATTATAATTGCCTAAGTAATGTTTTTCATGTTCAGGTCACATTAGCAACTTCTTGTTCTATGTCTACGAGACAATGTTGTTGTTTGGTTTTGTTCTTTGTGAAATAAGCCTAATGTTAACATCAAGGCTGCAATTAACAGGTTAGTTTTTAAATTATAAGTCAATGAATGTATACCAATTGTATCGTATAAACACAATGATTTGGATCTTATATACGTTAACCTTATTTTGAAACTAGTGCAATGAAGGCAATAACCACTACTTTGGAAGGAAAGCCTGGTCAAGCTGTACCTCGGTGGATTGAACCAAAGGTATGCCATTATTTCATGAATAGGGTATCTCCAATTACTGCCATGTGTTACTTTGAAAGTACTGGCTTTAGTAAATATATTTGATATTGCATTTAGAGTCATGTTCAAATAGGAGGCTTTGAGTGTGGATATTATGTCATGCATTGGATTTGGTGCATAATGAGCAATAGTTTGAAGAATGAATGGAATAAGGTATGTTTACCCTAATAGGTTATCGCATCTAAGTCTAATTCAATGTTTTATGTACTTCATTAATTTGATATTTACAATTTTGCAGTGGTTTTGTGATGGAACGTCGTTAGACAAAGAGGTCATGGTAACACTTCGCAACAAATGGGCAACATATTTTCTCCAGATTAAAAACATGAAATTTAGAAAAATGTAGATGACATTGGAAGATTTTTGTTTGGAAGTAAACATTTTCATTGTATATTCATAATAAACAATTTTGTTTAGTTGACATTTAATTCAGTAGTAATGTATATTTGTTTTAGTAATACTTGGTGACCCTCCATTTTTGTCCGATGAGGCAATAACCACATGCAAAAAGGTACCATCCTTAATTGCCTTAATCGCTTTTGATAAAATGGTAATAATTTCTTGCATTTCATTGGAGCAATCATTTAACATTTGCAAATGAGGCCAATGAAATAAAGGTTAGGTGTTCATTTATTTTTATTATTATTATTAATAGTTATTGTCGTAATGTTGTCTCAGCTTTCTTTCTTTTTTGTCATATAATTAATATATTTTATGTATATAGCAGGCTCGTCCTTGGTTCAAAGGTGTGGAGTGGGGATAAACTGTATGAAATGGAGGCAGCATTAAACATCAAGTCAACAGGGACCTGGATACCCAAATTTTGATGAAGTTTGTTTTAACTATATTTTTTGCATAACTTGTTAATGATTTAGGCATCATTTGCATGCTTTGTACTTGCTAGTTGCTATGTTAGGAATCTCAAATTTCCTTGGTAAACCAATTTTAATAATTTATCTAGTCATTCATTACTATAAGAGGTTGGACTTGTCATGTTTGACTGATGTTGTACTTTGCTTGCTTGAAGCCCACAAAGAAATTTGCATGATAAGGTGTGATGAAATTTAAGATCAGAACCATTTCTAGCCTTGCATGTGAAAACATAAGCTTTTAGGTTAATTTTTTTATCAATGCCTTAAACTAACAACTTATCACAGTTCAACATGCAAAGAACTTAGAAGTTAGAACTTACAACATTGGACCACATGCCAACTATAAAGAGTAGAAAGCAACTCATAGAGATGCATTCATTGTCAACAGAATTAATGGCAAAAGAAAATTATATGCGACAATACATTTGTTGGTATTTGTAAGTTTATTATCTTAAAGTAGGATAATATGCTGTAAATGTATATATGGCAGTTTAGTTTGTAATTAAATTGTACTTATTTAACGTTTCTCCAGCAGGAGAACACATTGTGTTGGGCTGATTCTCTTTGAGTTCAACATGGTATCAGACTACCAGTCTAGTGCTTTGAGTTTAACATTGATGCACTACTTTGTTGGTACAAATGGCACATTCAATTAGTTTCTGACTTTTTGTGTTGTGTTGATTTTCATCAAGAAGGAATAAACACCAACTTAAACATACAAACATGGGATTTCTAAATCTGGTAAGCTGGATGGTGGAAAAGTTATTGGTGTTGAGCCTGCTGCCACATGCACACCATCCCCAAAAACTGCTTTTGTTCATGGGGTCTCTTCAAGTGTTCTTAACTCGTTACCATCACTAGTCAGAGTTAAATCAGCTGACAACAGATGTGAAATTACTAAATCTGCTTCACCTGGCTAGTTGAATTTTGATAGTCAAGCTGCTCCAGCTTTTCATCCACATTCCCTTTTTTATTTTTTCGTAATGGTTTAGCTAATAGTGTTCACCATATTTCTCCTAAGGTGGTAGCAAACATGAATCTCAAATAATATGCAGTTCTGTCAAGTTTACTCCAATGGGTGCTTCGTCGAATTCAATTAATATGGTAAGTTAAAAAGTCCAATACATTAGCAAGTGAAATAGTAACTTTTTTCTACATTTTTTTGTTTCATCCTATGGTTGGTGAATCTATAAAATTTTGAACTGCATGGGTCAAAAAAATATTCAATTGATCGTATTTTTCACTTCTTGCCCAGTTTGAAAATCATCTGGAAATGGAAGTTGTCCTCTTCCTGGCCACCATTACAAATGGGGCAACTCCTATTAGGCTCCTAGAATGATATGGCCAAATTCACCTTTGTATATTGATGGAGTTTGTGCAGCCACTAATCTGCCAAGATTGCATGGACTTCCTAGGTCAGCATCACAAAGGACACCACTGTTTTACCCATAAATGGCCAGCATGTGCCTTCAACTCCTTTTTTGATTTATGATGAAGTTTACCTATGAATTGAGTTGAAAATGATTGTCACTACAAAAAATATAGTATTTATGATCCCTACATTTTTTATTTGGTTCTACACTTCATAGTGTTATACCTCCGACAGAGAATATCATATCAACAGTAGACAATGATTACTAAATTTAAAGGATATGAGTAGGGACTAAATTGAAAGTTTGTCATATAAGAACCAAATAAAAATGAGTGTAACATATAAGGACCAAAAATATAATATAACTCTTGTTTTTTGGAATACCATTATGATATTGCTTGAGAGAAGAGAAATCATATGGAATATAGAAATTTTTTATTGTCAAATTATAAGTTTTACTAATTGCAGGATACTGCCAAAAGTGCAAGCGCAAAGATTTCTGGTGAAGGGATGATTGAGACATTTCATAATGATGATGAAGCACTGGCTGTTGTGGACAATGGGGTTGTGGTATGTAATTTATTTGGTTTGTTTTTTTAATGTGTGTAGCTTAATGTGCTTTCTCATTCTCTCTATTTGAACAACTTCATTTGGTAGAAACAATATAAACCACAAGAGGGAGTACTGAAGTAGACTCTTAAACACATTAAATTATTTTTTATTTCAATTTCTGACTTTGTACTTTCCAATTTTACAAAATGTGAACTAACCTACATGTCTTTTGTGGCCTTAGAATAGCTCAAGGTTTTAGATTATTCAATTGTAGTTCTAGAGTTTCTACAAAATATTATGTCACAGCCTGTTATCAAGTTTTGTAAAAGCTAATATAAATTTCAAGTCTTATAATTTCATGCTTACCAATTTATAAAATTATATTAATATATTGTTAGATAATGTAGGATTTAGTTGTTCACTTAAATTAATTTTTTATGCATCTAATGGCATAGGTTGTGGATCTTTCACACTTTGGTCGGATAAGAGATACTTGCTTTTCTTAGGCTATTAAGAGTTGGTCCTTGACATATTTCAATGTTTTCTTAATTTTATGCGCTAATGTTTTGGCTCACTTGAAACAAAGTCAGTGGAGAAGATCACATTCAGTTCCTTCACAATTAACTATAGTACTGCAAACTTCGAATCTCTACACGAAGGACAAGTATGTATTGAAAGAAAGTAGCATTGTTTCTACACATTTATGTGTTATTGGAAAGTTGTTGTTGTCGCAACCTACCCTTCGGCGGGAGGGCGACGCGGGGCTCGCGGGTGCGTCTTCCATGAAAGGAAAATGCGCGGAGTCGCCACCAACGTTTATTCGAGGAAAACATCGGAAAAACTGGAAAGGTGTGGTCTACAAACTTTAAGTGTGAAAGGTTCGGGAGTTGTGTTTACGCACGGGGAAGGTATTAGCACCCCACGCATCCGTCACAAAGGACGATAGCCTTTAATCAAGTGTGCAAATATGACTTCAATTTGTTTTATTTTCCCTTTTATGCTTTTTATGCCTTTTATATTTTTTATCTTTTTGTGGTCGACAAGGGTGTTTCCCTTGCTCCTACGTATTCCTCAATTGTGATAAGGAAATCAGAGCTACGTAGTTCTTTGAGAACTAAACGTTGGTTAAGTTGTTTTTATCTTTTTTGCAAGATATATTGTGACCAAACAAAAAGTCGTTTAAGGCATTGGACCATTTAAACGATTTTTTTGATTCTTTTGAAAGGAGAGAAAACATTAAGGCATTGGACCATTAATGATCTCTTGGTTTTTTGAAAGTAGTGACAAAGTTATGGGTTGACTTTAGGCTTTCAAACGTCCACGTTTAACCAATAAAAGCAAAGAGGACCATTTAAGGCGTTTGGACCTTGAAATGGTTTTTAGGTGATTTTTATGGACAAAGCTTGATTTGTGAGTTGATTTTATCCTTAGTTTCACTTTGGTTATTAGTCAATTCAATTAAGAAAAATCCCAAAGAAAAGCGTTCGATTGATTTTTTGGATTATTTTATTCAAAGATATTTTTGATTATTTTATTATTATTTTGCCTCTTTTGGTTTTAAACATGGTTACGGCGTGAAAGATCGGTTGGATTTTATTTTAACAGAGATTAAACGATATTACAACTCAAATGATCGGTGGAAATTCATTTTATTATTAATTAGGCGAGAAAACGACTTAAGTAAATGGTTAAAGCATGTCAAAAGGGGGTATGGAAAGTAAACGAAATAAAAATAAAAGTACGCAAAACAAGTGGAGACCACTAGGGGTACATAGAATGAATTGAAAGATTCGATTTCGGGAACTTACCGGTTGAAGACCGAAGAACGACGAAGAACGAACGAAGAACGGTGAAGAATCTTCACGAAATCGCTCGGGGAAACGTCTCGGAAGTGTTACGAAAGCGCCTCGGCTTGGATTTTCTTCACGGAAACAATTTTTCTCACTAATTTCAAGAGAATCCTAAATACCAGAAGAGCTGAACGAAATTACTCTGCCCTCTTTCCCCTATTTATAGCGGAAAAAAGGGAGGTGGTTGCCGCCCAGCTCGCCAAGTGGGCCTGGTTGCTATTTGCACACCCTTTTTTACTAAATATACCCCCATTTTGCTTTTTTGCTAATTCTTTTTCCGTAACGTTACGAAACTTTACGGATTACGTAACGACACTTATTTCTTTCTGTAATCTCGCGAAACTTTACGGATTACGCAACAATCCCCTCTTTTGAACTCTGGAATGTTGCGGAACTTTACAGATTGCGCGACAATGTTCCCTTTCGACTTCCGGCATGTCGCGGAACTTCACGGATTACCCAACAATGGGTGTTAAGTAACTCAAAGCGGTCAAGCAAAGGTTGCAGGCCATTAAACAATGGTCCCCGGACGAAATTAGGGTATGACAGTTGTCAACTTCTTTTTTATATTTCATATTATAATACAGGATTAAGTAACTGGGTCTCTAACTGAAATCCTTAGGGATGTGTACTGTTTTTGTAACATCAATAGCACTAACAAATGATATCGCACATGCGTGTCTCATGGTGATTTGCTTTTCTTATCCTTCTCACATAATTCATTTGTTTGTCTTTTCTATAATATAAATAATTATCATGCAGCTTATCACTTTCTCTTGTTGATTATTGATAGAAAATGCGATAATAGTAGTGGTTTCACCAGAGACCTGTACAACCATTAATGAAATGCTGAACAAGTGGGTAATTTCTTGTTAGTTGTGATGTAAGGATTTAACAACAGAAGTAAAACTAAAAGGATAAAGAGAGAAACCAAATAGTTTTCTTTCGTGATGAATATTATCAAATACATGAACTAAATCTTTTACATGTAATGATTATAAGGTACATATTTTTTGCTAATAAGGTAAAGATTCAAGACATAACTAAGCAAACTAGATTTTTGATTTAGGGGGCAGGGGGGGGACCCAAAAGAGGCCAAGTAAGTTACATTATTATACCTATTTTGTGTTCAAAATGACAGAGTTGGTAATTTTCAGTATAATGAATGGGCAGGTGATGGAGAACTTGAACCTTGGTGATCTTGTTGGAAAACCATATGGCATACAAGTATAATATCTTTTCACATTTTGGAGGAAATTGTGTTGACCTTAGAGTCCTACCCAACAATCTTGGAGTCCATTGTAATTACCAAGGGGACCTAATGTTTCCTAGAAGAAATGACATAATTAATTCAATTTGAGACTCACAAACAACGTACAATGAAAACCCGCAAAAATGAAGGTTTGCCAAACTTGGATGACAACAAACTAGTATGAACTTCATATGTTGATAAACAACATTCCTATCAAATAAGTAAATCCAATTGTATATGTTAAATTAAATATTAGGTGCTTGTATTTAAATTTTAATTTTGGGTTGTGCTTTTACCTTTCAAGACATTTTGGAGTGTTCAACCAAGCTTGTTAGCCTGGGATATAGATTAATTGTTAAGCTAGTCATAATATGGGAAAAAGTTGCACCAACATTTGGAACCCTTTTAATTTTATGAAAATCAAATTTACTCTTACTCTCTTTAGTTTGCATTTGAATTAATTTGTTGTAAAATGTCATCTTTTATGAAATTAGGTTTTTGTGAAACTTCTTTTCGGAGAATGACTTTTACAAAATTCAAGGGGTTGTAGTAGTGTGTATATATATATATATATATATATATATATATATATATATATATATATATATATATATATATATATATAATATGGCTTTCTTTTGTTACACATGTATAAAATGGTAGACCTTTTTACAAAGTATTAGGTGGCAATGAAAATAAATCATTTAAAAAAATACATTCTAAGACGGTTCTGTTGTGAACTGTCTTAGAATGTAACACATTCGAAGATGATCTTAACACCAAGATGGTCTTGGTGTCGAGATTCAAATGTGTTACATTCGAAGACGGTGTGGACTCCAAGACCGTCTTCGAATGTGTTACATTCTAAGATGGTCTCGACACCAAGATCGCCTTCGAATGTGCCACACTCTAAGACGGTTGTGGTATCAGACTATCTTAGAATGTGTCACATTTCAAGACGGTCTTGTGGTCTAGACTGTCTTAGAATGTGTTGACCGTCTTAGCACATTCTAAGACAGTTCCAGGGAAGCGTCGTCGTAGATACCTACACCTTCTACAATGCTCGCTACAAAGATAGTTCCTAACCGACTTTGTATGTAGGAAATAACCTATGTAAAAGGTTCTTTGTATAGTAGTGGTTTTAATTTCTACAAAGACATTGTTTTAAAATTTCTTTGTTCCCTCCCTAAAAATAATAATTTGATTGTTTCTTTTTATAAGACACTTTCTAATTATCTATTCTATTAATTATTTTTTGATCAAATTACCCAAAATAAATATTATAAATTGTCTCTTTCTCCCTTATTAGGATTGGAGAATAAGAGTTTAGTTTAAAAAATTAAAGCTTCATTACTATTATTTTCTTTCTATGTATTAATTATTTAATAGGATAATTTTGAAAAATAATATAATTATCGACAAATTTAATGTTAATAGTTAAATTAACCAACTTTTTTAATATGCATGAACTAGCCAATAATATTTTATATTTCCTCTGTCTCAAAATGTCTATAATTTTAATCTTTAAAAAATATCTAAATTAGTTTATGTTCTCACTTTTCAATAATATATTCAAACATATATTTCAGTTTTATCTTTTAATAAATATTGTTGTTTTGAAAAGTTTAATAATATATTTATTAAAAGTAAGAAAGAAAATAAAAATATTTTAGTAAAATTGTTCTATAATAAATATTATTTATTTAAAATACTTGTTTTTCTTAATCCATATAAAAAACTTTAAAAATTAGTCATTTTAATTTGGACGAAAGAAGTAATTAGACAAGGCGGTAAGGTTTAATTGTGTAGGGAATAAGATCACTAGTTACTTATATTCATGTATAAAGACTATAACATAACTTATTGTACAGATATAATATAAAATCTAAATGAGTAATTAAACTTAATTTCTAAAATTTCTCCCCGTTAAAATTAATTTCATGCCGAAACAGTTTTAGGATAAGCTAGCTTATCAACACTGCACTGAATACCTTCTATAAGAAATGCATACAAATGAAAAGAAAGTAAAGACAACCAATAAGTACAAGAAACATGAAATGTTAAATAAATATAAATAATCATACAAAATAATTAATTGAAATAATTATATTATTTCTCCTCAAATTAAAGTGGTCGTAAATAGGGAGGCACGCCAGGTCAAATTATTATATTTAGCTTTGACAAATGATTATCATAATAGAATAAGGGAAAATAATGAAAATAAGATTTGCCATATGTAAATCAATCTTGCCTATACCCATGATAAACTTAAATGAATAAATGCGTATATACCTTGACAGCCTCCATAAGGACAATCATAACAGGTCCAGCTGCGACAGCATTTGCACGGATATTATCCTTTGCCCATTCAAATGCTAAGTTTTTGGTGAATTGATTCATGGCTCCTGTGTAAATTAAATTATATATATTCAGATAGATTATCTTCTATCAATCATTCTTTGCACGATAAATTATTAGGTCTCGATTATGGGAAATGAAGAAAATGAAGCATACCTTTAGAGGCTGCGTAAGCAGAAAAAAATGGAAAAGCTCTTAAACCTGCAATGGACGAAATAAATACTACGCTCCCGTGCCCAGATTCTTTTAGAAGTGGGTGTGCAACTTGACACAAATGATAAGATGACTCAAAATTGGTGCCCATAGTGGTTGATATATCTTCCACAGTGTAATCCATTATTTTCTTTGCTATACATCTTCCAGCAAATTAAAATTAAGAGAACCGCTTAATTGTTAAATCAATTCAAATACGAGGATATCTAATTAAAAAGTGAGTCGGGGAAAATGAACAATCACATTGAAGCTAATAATGTCGACTTGAGAGTGAATTAAAAAGTACTGTATGCCGACACAGGAATTCTTCTGCATGCCTTTCACTATATATGGATGACTAAATTCAATTCCTCAAACATTATAAAATGATCACGCGGTTGCTGATTCACTAATTAATCTAGTAGAATTGATCATAATTAGTATATATAGTTGTCGGTCAGGATCCAAAAAAACTATGTTACGTTATTGAGAGTAGAGACAATATTCATATTGATAAATTTAATTTGTAGATACAAAATACAATACATGAATTTTTATACTCCATTTCAAATTATAGGGAAATTTGTAATTATATATGTATACAGTTAAAATTTTATTAATTAATAATGTCAGCATCAGATAAATTTATTAATTTAGAGAGTTATTAATAATTATTAAAAGAAATACAGTTCTTTTACAGTTCTTCTTTGGTAAAAAAAAATTGAAATCACGTTGCCTACTAATTCCGAGAAACTATTACATAATTTTTTACTATCACGTAGTGTCAATTAATTTCGATGTGATAACAGTATTAACAAAAATTTATTTATGAAAGAATTACTAAAATTAATTATGTATCATGTAGAAATTATTTGAATCAATAGTAATTTTGAAGTATGTAATAATTTCTGCCAAACTCCACTACGTGGATCCATCCCTAATCGTTGCAAAGCTCGTTTTATTTACGTATGGCAATGCCCTCCCGTCTTGATATGTCAACCTTATATTTGAGTTTAACTTTTCATTCGCAAGAGGAGAAAAACAAAATTATGTGGTTGAATCTTACAAGAATATTGAGCTTTCCTTGAAAGATGGAGGCAACAATTTCAATTAATCTTTTACGTTGGTGAGAACACTGTAGATCGCACACTGAACCAGTCACATTAAGTCCCTTGCTTTTTCACTCTTGTAAACATTTATCAATATCATCTTGGTTTCGTGAACAAATATGAACAGCTGCACAAATTCTGCCAATTCTTCAACAATGGCATGCCCAATTCAAAATGAAAAATAAAAATGATGAATTAATTAATGATGTGATTGAGTGAAAGCAAATTAAGCCATGCACCAACTAATTAGTGATGAGATTGATGTAAGAGTTACAGATAAACCAACCAAATTCCTCGGGTGCCTCCTGTGACTAGAGCAGTCATTCCATGGAGTGACCATCTTTTGTCGTTAAAGCTCAACTTTGTTTCAGTTATTATTTTTGTTGCTAATCAATGAGCTCTTTGCAAACGCAAAGGAAAGGCAAAACCCTAAATAATTGTACGTAATAATTTAATATCGATATGAAGCAGGAACAATACACTTATTGTATACTTATATATATTCGCGATGGCGTTGTGGTTCTAAATTCTCTTAATCTTATCACCAAATGCAATTTCAATTGTTCTTAGCGCTATCCATTGTAACTAATATTGTAAATAATCCAGCTTTTCATTGTAACCATTTTCTGTTATTGCTCAATAGCTTTTCCAACTGCTTTTCCTGCGCTTATGTTTTCATCATTGTATAAATAACTTCTCTCCATCAATAAAACCAAGCTGGTTTGATCATTTTGTTGTTTTACATTTTGCTAACTTTCTGTTATTCGGTTTCGTTTTGTTATGGTATCAGAGCTCTACTGCACACTCGATATCTCAACCTTCTTCCATCTTCATTTCGATTTTTAGTTCAGCCATGAGCGAGAGAGTAGAACAAACACCTAGCATGGATAGTTGTCACTACTAGAAAAATGCAATTTAGCAACCGAAGTTAGAGACCAAACTAATTCGATCGCTAACAGAGACCGAAGTAGCAACCACAAAGATAACATTGCAACTCGTGACCGAAATTGATCGCGATGTCTAACTTGTGTTAGCGATTGCATTAGTGACCGAAACGAAAGGTCGCTGAATACTTTGGTGACTGTTTCGGTTGTTGTATATATAAAAAAATAAAAGTATTTTAACCACCGAAGTAGCAACCGATATGTAGTTGAAGATAACAACCGAAGTGGTTTCGATTGCTATATGAAGATTATAGCAACCGCAAATGTTCGGTCACTATACATATCTCTTTTGAGATTAACGATCGAATTAGCGATTGAAATCTCATTTTCTATATAATTGAAGTAACAAAATTTTTATTTATTATAAATTGTAATAAATATATAATATACTCAAATATATTTTATACTAGAAAAATATTGAAATTAGTATATTAGTAATATTTTTCAATTAAGAAAATAATATTTACATTATTTGATTAGGATAAATAAGTCATGCTTATCATTAGTCTTTTAATTTTTGTTTTTTACAAAATAAATATTTAAAAATGATAATAAATACCCTTTATATTCTGAAAATATATGATAATCAAAATTTATAAAATTAAGTAATTCAAAATATAAGGTATAAGTGTAACATCAATGATTCATTAAGTTTTAATATGACATAAGTGAAATTTATGCATTGATGAAGACCCAATTTGACTTTAGTACAACATGTGCATTGCGTAACATATGCATTCACTGAAATCCCAAATTTACTTTAATTTAAGGCTTAATTGCAAAATTTGTCCCCCTATTTTACCTATTTCACCAAAATGGTCCTCCTATTTTTTTAATTCACTAATTGAGTCACTGATTTTAACTAGGGGTGAGTAAACAGACTCGGGTCCATGGATTGGATAGGAGGCCTGTGGTTCGCGCAGGCCACAAACCAGTTTTTTTTTTTTTTTTTTTTTTTTTTTTTTTTTATAAAATCCATGGCTATGCAAGATTTTGGATCCGTCTTGCATAATCCGCAAGTTGTGTGGGTTTGGACCACGGGGTTCATGGGTTGATCCGCAAATCCGCAACTACTAACCAAGGTCAACCTAAATCAAATTAATCCTAAAAGCCTAATAAAAAATTTCTTTTCATTTATATTGAAAACTTATTTGGTTGTGTTAAAATTTTTGTAATTGAGTATTTGTTAGAGATTTATTAAGAATTTTTTAAAAATATATAATTGAGTGTAATTGACTTTTTTTAAGATGAAAAAACTATATTTATTTTCAAATTTAAGTGTTTCTCTAGAAACTAGGCCCGTGAGGCGAGTGCGGACCAATGTATTAAGTTTGTGTAAGAGTGCGGGGCAGACTGATCCGTCTGCTACCAACGTGGGCTTACGCAGGGTGAGTCGACCCGTTTACCCACTCCTAATTTTAACGGTTAATGGTTAAATTTCAAACATTGATTATAATAAAAAGTTGACTAACATTTTCTTAAAAAAAATAAAAACTTTAAAAATGCTTGAGGAAAGACAAGAACCATGATGTTTAGAATGAGAAATATACTCATTTATCACCACATCAAAGTGCTCATTTGAATATTTGGTGCAAAATATAATACAAATATAAATTTTATGCAAAAATAGTTCAAATTGAATGTTTTATTGATTATAGTTTTATAATCTTATATATTATCTTTTAAAATATAACATATAAGATTAAATTTTATTTTCACATAAATTAGAATATGTATATTTATATAAGTTTTTTTTATTTTATATATTATATTTATCTTTTAAAATAATATTTGTGATTCAGTGATAAATTTTTTTTTATCTATATTAAGAAATTCATTTTATTTATTGTAATATATATAAAAATACTGTCAATAAATTACATAAATAAATATTTTGAAAATAGAAAATTTTCTCATTTTACTTAACTACATTTATTTACTATATAATTTAATTCTTTAAAAAAAATTAACCACTTGATTAAACAAAGTTAAATATAAATAAAAAATATTATTGTAATAAATAATAAAAATATCTTAATGTTAATATATGTAAAAAAATACTATTCACATAAATTAGAATATGTATATGTATATAAGTTGTTTTTATTTTATATATTATATTTAACTTTTAAAATAATTTTTTTAATTTAGTGATCTTTTCTTTATCTATATTAAGAAATTCATGTTATTTATTATAATATAGATAAAAAATACTGTCAATAAATTACATAAATAAATATTTTAAACATAGAAAATATTCTAATTTTATTTAAGTACATTTATTAACTATATAATTTAATTATTTAAAACAATAATCACTTGATTAAATAAAGTTAAATATAAAA
>NC_038254.2:45112922-45188550 GCF_000004515.6 Glycine max | reverse complement strand
TTAGATATGTATATTTATATATGTTTTTTTTTATATATTATATTTATCTTTTAAAATAATATTTGTGATTTAGTGACAATGTATTTTTATTTATATTAAGAAATTCATTTTATTTATTGTAATATACATAAAAATACTGTCAATAATTTACATAAATAAATATTTTAAAAATATAAAATTTTCTCATTTTATTTAACTACATTTATTTACTATATAATCTAATTCTTTAAAAAAATTAAACACTTGATTAAAAAAAGTTAAATATTAATAAAAACTAATATTGTAATAAATGATAAAAATATCTTAATCTTAATATATGTAAAAAAAATAAAATACTATTCAAATAAATTAGAATATGTATATGTATATAAGTTATTTTTATTTAATATATTATATTTATCTTTTAAAATAATTTTTTTGATTTAGTGATATCATTTTTTTATCTATATTAAGAAATTCATGTTATTTATTATAATATAGATAAAAATACTGTCAATAAATTACATAAATAAGTATTTTAAACATAGAAAATTTTCTAATTTTATTTAAGTACATTTATTAACTATATAATTTAATTATTTAAAAAATAACCACTTGATTAAATAAAATTAAATATAAAATAATTACTATTCTAATAAATAATAAAACTATCTTAATGTTAATATATGTAAAAAAATACTATTCACATAAATTAGAATATGTATATTTATAAAATTGTCTAATTTTATATATTATATTTATCTTTTAAAATAATATTTGTGATTTAGTGACAATATTTTTTTTATCTATATTAAGAAATTCATGTTATTTATTATAATATAGATATAAATACTGTCAATAAATTATATAAATAAATATTTTAAAAATAGAAATTATTCCCATTTTATTTAAGTACATTTATTTACTATATAATTTAATTCTTTAAAAAATTAATCACTTGATTAAATAAAGTTAAATATAAATAAAAAAATACTATTGTAATAAATAATAAAAATATCTTAATGTTAATATATCTAAAAAAATACTATTCACATAAATTAGAATATGTATATTTATATAAGTTTTTTTTATTTTATATATTATATTTATCTTTTAAAATAATATTTGTGATTTAGTGACAATGTATTTTTATCTATATTAAGAAATTCTTTTTATTTATTGCAATATACATAAAAATATTGTCAATAAATTACATAAATAAATATTTTAAAAATATAAAATTTTCTCATTTTATTTAACTACATTTATTTACTATATAATTTAATTCTTTAAAAAAATTAAACACTTGATTAAAAAAATTTAAATATTAATAAAAAAAATACTATTGTAATAAATGATAAAAATATCTTAATCTTAATATATGTAAAAAAAAAATACTATTCACATAAATTAGAATATGTCTATATATATAAGTTTTTTTTTATATATTGTATTTATCTTTTAAAATAATGTTTCTGATTTAGTGATAACATTTTTTATCTATATTAAGAAATTCATGTTATTTATTATAATATAGATAAAAGTACTGTCAATAAATTACATTAATAAATATTTTAAACATAGAAAATATTCTCATTTTATTTAAGTACATTTATTTACTATATAATTTAATTCTTTTAAAAAAATAACCACTTGATTAAATAAAGTTAAATATAAAAAAAATACTATTCTAATAAATAATAAAAATATCTTAATGTTAATATATGTAAAAAAATACTATTCACATAAATTAGAATATGTATATTTATATAATTTTTTTAATTTTATATATTATATTTATCTTTTAAAATAATATTTGTGATTTAGGGACAATATTTTTTTATCTATATTTAGAAATTCATGTTATTTATTATAATATAGATAGAAATATTGTCAATAAATTATATAAATAAATATTTTAAAAATAGAAAATATTCTCATTTTATTTAAGTACATTTATTTACTATATAATTTAATTATTTAAAAAAATTAACCACTAGATTAAATAAAGTTAAATAAAAATAAAAATATTATTCTAATAATAAAAATACTATTCCAATTGAACTTGTTGTTTGATGTTATTGCTTGTAAATTAACTACGTAACTCTAAATGCATCCACTGTTCAATAAGTTCTTATCTTGTTCTAGCAAATTCATGGTTTCATTATATGTAACTTGTCACATATACAGGGCATATTATAAAATTGATTAGTTTTTGGGGAAAAGGAATTCATATAGGGTAGGATTTGGAGGTAAGTAAGGACATTATTTGTTTGACTTGTGTAGTTTTTGGACTCATGCATTATGTATCAATCATTATTTGCTATGTGTTGGTTTTTTAATTGGTCTGAATTTTGAGAGAAGTTTTGTTTTATTTTATTTCTAAGTTTTGAATATCATTTCCTCAAGTTAAATTGAATGGGACAATAAATACTAGTAATATAACTATAAATTACATATCATTGTATTATAACATAGTAAATTTTCTTTGAAAAAAAGTAGTAAACTAAAATAACTCCGGTAAACTACTTATTTCCTCCTAAAATAACCACATTGATAGTTCTTTGATTTTCCCCCTTTTCTAGTCATTCCTTGTCTCCTTCTCATCTCCTTCATCTTGGTGGCAAAATTCCTCTTCCATTCGGTACCTCCAAAATTATAATATGACTTAAAGTTAGCATTATTATGTGAAAAAGATATAGTACAAGGAAAATGAAAAAGTCTAATAATCATATTGGTGATGTTAGAAGAGTTCAAAAGTGTGATTAAAAAACATATTCCACAAGTGTAAATATTTAAGGAGACAACACACAACATATCAAATCAAATAGGAATACTCCCTATGCTTTGTTAATTTGGAGTTGCCTACCATCCTTGTGAAATACTATTATCTTTCTTTTATTGGAATTTTTAAAGAAGTTTATCTTTTTTTTTAAAGACTCCCTTCAAAGTTTAAATTGTTTTATTATTTTTATTAAATTTATTGAATTAGACAAATAATAAGCAACCAAATTTCATAATTTATTAAAAAAATAACATTAAAAAAAATATTTAAATGTTGTTAGAGGTCCAAATTCCAAGGGGAACGTGTACATGCTAGGTTTTTGAACCAAATGTTTTGTTGCTTATTATCAACTCCATCTACTTCTATTGCTCCTATGGAAGACCAAATACAAGAAATGCGTGAGACAATTACTAAATTGAATGTTGCGCTTTTGGAAAAGACAGATAAGGAGAGGACACTTGAAGAAAAGATGTTGCGGCTGATAGAGAATCATGATCGCATAGTCAGGAGATGTGGATGGAACTGAGCACCATGTTGATGATGCTCAAGTTGGTCATTGACTCTTGGCTATATTGTTTTAGTTTGATTGTCATGTTAGTTATGAATTTAAACTATATTAAACTTTCACATTGCATTTTATTAAACTTTGAATTTGTAGTTTATCAATATTTAATTAGAACTTTGTTATTAGATGTATTTATAGATTATGAATGTTCACTTTTTTTATATAAGTTTGATTATATAGTTTAATTAAAAATTATATTTACAACGGGTAATTATTAAAAAGGTTAAAATCTAATAAATGAAAAAATAAAAATAATGGCATATTTTCTTTGAACAATCGAGTTGTTTTTTAACTTATTTAAATTTAAAAATTAATTATTAAACTAGACAAAACATTTAAAATACATTTTAAAATGTAAAATTAGCGACCGAATTAGCAACTGAAATTATTATTATTTTCTAAAACTTTATTATTTAGTAGCCATCGAATTAGTGACCGAACTTTATTTTAATTTATTTTACAATTAAAATTTAATTTTTTATTACCGACCGAATTAGTAACCGCGTCTTATTTTAATTTATTTTATATTTAAAATTTAATTACTTGTTAGCGACCGAATTAGTAACCGCATCTTATTTTAATTTATTTTATATTTAAAATTTAATTACTTGTTAGCGGCCGAATTAGCTACCCCAACTTCGGTTACTGATTTGGTCCCAAGCAAAATAGCAACCAAATATCTAGCGACCAAATTTTATGTGCTTGCGACTCAGTAGTTCGGTAGCGAAATAGCAACTAAATAGAAATTCGGTCGCTGAAGGTTTAGCGACTTGGGTTTTTGCAACATACATGATTCGGTCGCTATTTCGGTGGCTAAGAGTTTTAGCGACTGAATTTGGGGATTTAGCGACCGAAAATCATGCTTTTTTTGTAGTGTGTCTCTATCTTCATCCGAGTGAGAACCCAGTGGTAGCTCTTGTTTCTCCGGTTCTAGATTCTTCCAACTACCATTCATGGAGCTGATCGATGATGACAACTTTGAGTGCCAAAAACAATGTGGAATTCATTGATGGAAGTGTGCCCGAACCACCAAAAACAAATCGAACGCATGGTGCATGGCGTCGCTGCAACAACATGGTTGTATCCTGGATCGTGCATTCGGTATCCACATCCATTAGACAGAGCATTCTATGGATGGACAAAGCAGAAGAAATATGGCGTGATCTAAAATCGTGATATTCACAAGGCGATCTTCTTCGAATCTCCGATCTTCAATAAGAGGCAGCTTCGATGAAGCAAGGTGATCTTTCCATTACCAAATATTTCACTAAATTGCACATTGTATGGGATGAATTGGAGAATTTCAGGTCAGATCCTACTTGCTCTTGCACTGTGCGATGTACATGTTCGGCTCTTACTACCTTTGCGCAAAGAAAACTCAAAGATCGAGCGATACAATTTCTTCGCGGTTTGAATGAATAATATAGCAATGTTCGATCACATGTCTTGCTCATGGATCCATTGCCTACGATATCAAAGATTTTTTCATTCGTAGCACAACAAGAACGAAAACTTTTTTGAAACAATCTTATGGCAGGTGTCAGCCTTGAACCTAAGGGAAGCATGATCAATGCTGTAAAATCAACTTGTGATTTCTGTGGGAAAACTAGACACACTGAGAACATGTGTTACAAGAAGCATGGTGTTTCGTCCAATTATGATGGGAGAAGCAAAACAAGCGGCATCAAAAATGGAAAGACATGCACTCATTGTGGGAAAATTGGACACACCATTGATGTATGCTATAGGAAGCATGGCTTTCCCCCATGATACAGGTTTTCCAACTCAAGAAACACTGCAAACAACTTAGTGACAGTGGATAGTAAAGTCACTGATGATCAAACGCAGCACCACGAGTCTCAAGAAGTTCGTTTTTCACCTGAGCAATACAAGGCATTGCTTGCTTTAATCCAACAACCATCCCATGGGAACTCAACTTCCACTTCATCTAATGTCAAACAAATAGCTTCTGTCTCCTCATGTTCTATCGACCCAGCTTCAATCACAGGTAAATTCTTACCTTCTGTAAATCATGCGCACACACACACACACGCACGCACACTCACTTCTTGGATATTGGACTCCGGAGCAACTGATCATGTATCGGCTTTGTTAACTCACTTTTGTTCCTATAACCAACTGAATCTTCCCATTATGGTCAAGCTACCAAATGGTCACTACGTCCCTGCTACCCATTCAGGCGACATATGTCTTTCAGCTTCCATAATTTTGTCAAATGTCCTTTACATTCCTTCGTTTACCTTTAATCTCATTTCCATATCCAAGCTTGTTTCTTCTACCAATTGTAAACTTATTTTCTTCTCCACTTCATGCATATTACAGGATACGAACACTCAAGCGAGGATTGGTACAGTTGAAGTGAGAAACAGGCTTTATCACCTTACTCCAAATCATATAACAACACCCACTGTTCAAACTGTCATCACTCACCCATAGTGCACCGTCACCCCTATTGATCTTTAGCATTTCTACATGGGGCACCTTTCTTTTGAATGCTTACAACACATGCAATCATCTTGTCCTTTCTTGAAACATAATAAGAACTTTGTGTGTAATACATGCCATTATGCAAAGCATAAAAAGTTGCCTTTTCCCTCTAGCAAATCCTATGCATCCTGCTATTTTGATCTTTTACACATAGACATATGGGGGCCATGTCCAAAGCTTTCTATGCATGGTCATCACTATTTTCTCACCATAGTAAATGATCATTCTCGATTTACTTGGATTTTTCTCATGCATACAAAAGCTTAAGCACGTAAAAACATTATAGCTTTTACTACATATGTTGAAACTTTGTTTAACAGAAAAATTAAAACTATACGAACTGACAATGGTTTTGAATTTTCCATGCATGATTTTTATGCACTTAAAGGAATTATTCATCAAACATCTTATGTCGAAACTCCTGAACAAAATGGCATTGTCAAACGTAAACACCAACACCTTTTAAATGTAACTCGAGCTCTCCTTTTTCAGGCTAATCTTCCCCATAGCTTTTGGTGCTTTGCTTTAATTCATTGACCCACGAGCTCACCTATCATTTTCCTTGGCTTCAAACCTCATACCACAGGTTTCCTGGTCTATGATTTACATACCCACAATGTCACCGCCTCACGTCATGTTGTTTTCTATGAAGATCATTTTCCTTTACTCCATGAAATACAGAACTCACACTCCTCTATCTCTCCTGCACCTTTCACCCATGATCACACCATTTTCGAACCATTGCCTACCTCAGTTTCTTCCTCGCCATTACCCACTAACCACATTGAAGATAAACCATCCACGACCTTGCGCCGCTCGACCAGAGACAAACATCCCCCTACCTATCTTCACGATTATCACCGGTTTCTCACTTCCACAACTGCTACCACCTCGACCTCCGTCCGGTATCCACTTCATTCGGTTCTTTCTTATTCTCGACTTTCTCCATCTTATCATCATTTTATTATGTCTATTTTTGTTTCTACTGAACCCACATCCTATGTCGAAGCTTCTCGTCATGATTGTTGGCTTAAAGCGATGCAAGCTGAGTTACATGTTCTTCAAACGAACAACACTTAGATTTTAACCACTCTACCGCCTCATAAAACTGCCATCGGGTGTCGCTAGGTGTACAAGATCAAGTACAACGCCGATGGTTCAGTCGAATGTTACAAAGCTTGCCTTGTGACCAAGGGATATACTCAAATGGAAGGCTTAGATTTTCCGGACACGTTCTCCCCTATAGCAAAACTCACCACTGTTCGTTTCCTGTTAGCCTTAGCAGTTCTTCATGGTTGGCATTTGCGCCAACTCAACGTCAAAAATGCTTTTCTCCACGGTGAGCTTAATGAGGAGGTATACAAGCAACTTCCTCCAGGTCTCTTGGTTGATAATCCTCACCAGGTATGCCGCCTGCACCGTTCCTTATACGGTCTCAAACAAGCTAGCCGACAATGGTTCACTTGTCTCTCCTTATTTCTTCTTTCTCATGGCTTCCAACAAGCCTCCGCTGATCATTCCCTCTTCTTAAGCTTCAATGGTAATTCCAGTATTGCTTTTCTTGTTTATGTTAATGACATTGTCTTGATAGGGAATGACATCAAAGCTATTCGTCGCATCACCACCTTTATGGATCAAGCTTTCAAAATCAAAGATCTTGGTACTTTGAAGTTCTTCCTTGGTCTTGAAGTTGCTCGATCCTAGCATGGTATTCACTTGTGTCAATGAAAGTACACTCTGGACATCCTCTCAGATTCGGGTATGCTTGGTTCTCGCCCCATCACCACTCCTATGGACTATGCTACTCGATTACAGGCCACAATGGGTGATCCATTATTTGTTGAAGCTTCCTCTTCTTATCGTCGTCTGGTTGATCGCCTTATTTACCTCACGAACACACGCCCCGACATAGCTCATGTTGTTCAGCAATTGAGCCAATACATGGCTCATCCAACTACTTCTCACTCCCAAGATGCCTCTCGTGTTCTTCATTACCTCAAGGGTACTCCAGGTTCTGGCATTTTCTTCTCTGCCACTGGTTCTCTCCAGCTCAAAGCATTCAGTGATTCCAATTGGGCCGGTTGTCGTGACACTCGACGTTCCATCACCGGCTTCTCCGTCTATCTCGGCAATTCCATTATTTCTTGGCGCTCGAAGAAACAACCCACGGTGTCTCGCAGCTCCTCCAAAGCTGAGTATCGAGCCTTGGCCTCCACTACTTGCGAGCTCCAATGGCTTACATATCTCCTTCAAGATTTATGTGTTTCGTTTGTTCAACCCGCCAATCTTTATTGTGACAATCAATCCGCTATCCAGATCGCCTCTAACCAAGTTTTTCACAAGCGTACTAAACACATTGACTTAGATTGCCATATTGTTCGTGAAAAAGTTCAAAGTGGTCTCCTTAAGCTTCTTCCTGCCTCATCTTTGATGCAGCTAGCCGACTTTTTTACTGAACCTTTACCTCCAACTATGTTTCAACTTCTAGTTTCCAAGCTGGGAATGTTGAATATCCATTCCCAGCTTGAGGGGGGCTCTTGTAACTAATATTGTAACTAATCCAGCTTTTCATTGTAACCATTTTCTGTTATTGCTCAATAGCTTTTCCAACTATTTTTCCCGCGCTTATGTTTTCATCATTGTATAAATAACTTCTCTTCATCAATAAAGCCAAGCTGGTTTGATCATTTTGTTGTTTTTCATTTTGTTAATTGTAAAATGTTGGCACTAATAGTTTTGCATGAAGCTTTGTACGGATCTACTTGTTTAAATATCATTGGACAAATATGAAATTAAAAAAAAAAATAGAACTTTGACAGAAATTAGGAGATGTCTTTTTTACTATACGTCCTATAATAAGAATTGGCACAAACAAGCATTTTTCTTATTTTCTATTGGATCAGTGATGCTATATATTTTCTAGTATTTCTCAACTGATAGTCGGATATTAATTTTTTTAAGATGTAAAGATGGTTGAAGTAAATTTTTCCAATTCCAACAAAATAATATTCTATAATACAAAATAGTTTTTACATAAAACTTATATATATATATATATATATATATATATATATATATATATATAACTTTGATGGAAATCATGAAGATGTTTTTGTGAAGATACTTGGTGCAATACAAATTAACGTAAACAAGTATATTTCCTTTCTCATTATTCTAACATGTTTTCACACTTTTTCCCTTATACAGGGGAAGAGGGAGGATAAAAAACTATTAGGAGATGAGAGAAATTATTGAGAGATGGAGAAAATTATGGAATGCATGATAGCATGGATTCTTTCCAAAATTACCATGGATAGAAACTTTCTATGAGCAATAAAACAGTTGATTAAAATCAACTAGTGTTATACCGATCGATAAAGTTTTGACAACAAAGATTTACTACAAATTGTACGAGCAAGTTATGTTTGATTTAACAAAAAATTAAGATAACATGGGGGAGAAGGTAATTAACAAAATTGTTCTGCCTTGTTGAATGGTTTGGGAGAAAGACAAACGAGACTAAACAAAGATATGTGACCATGTTTAAGAACCCTAGAGTTTTATGTCAGCAACAAAATCATTGACAACAAACTAAGTTGTTAACCACCCCCCCCCCCCCCCCAATATGCACATATAACCTATCCAGTGATGTATGATGCAGCCGGAAGGCAAAGAAAATCAACTAATGCCGATATCTCTTTAGTTTCTCCCATGCAACCAACAAATGTTTGAGACACTGCTTCATTCACAGTCTTATCCCCTCCCAAAGATTTCTGTTACAACAGCAATTACTATGAATATTGTAAGTAGATGATAACATAAAGTTTTGTGTTAAATTACAAATGCACCTGCTTATCAAACCAAATAATTAAATTACAAAATGTACCTATAAGGCCACCAAAGCCAATGTTTGGTAAAGTATGATATTGAAATTTTATAAATTTGCTTTGATAAGGTATATAGTATATATAAAAAATTAGATATTATACTTTTTTATACTTACACTACTACAATAATGTCATTTTACGACACCACAATTACGACGGTTAAATGCAACACGTCGTAGAAATAGTAACGGTGGCATTGTTGTAATTTTTACAAAGTTGACAACGACGGTTATTGGAACAACCGCCTTAAATAAGCACATAGGCTGGCATAACGACGGGTGTGCATTAATGACCGTCTTTGAATAATTTTTAAAAAAACTTCGCATCCGTTCATATTTCACAAATTTTGCGTCCGTTACATTCCTCTTCTTCTCGCTCGCTCAACTCTTCCTGAGTCCTATTTCCTCCCTTTTCTTCCTCGGTGTGCATCACTAACCCTTCTCATACATACCTAAATGATAAATCCATCCTCTCATCTCAATTCCATTTCACTCCCGTACTAGGCATTTTAATTTCTCATTTTGTTTTTCTTCTTATTAATTTAATTTCCTCCTTTTTTTGGGGGGTAAAAGAAAGGAAGCATTTCCATTTTTTCTCAGATCTGCGAAACCTCGTAGCCCCCGAACAAGGAAAACCCCTTGCGATCGATTACGGTTTTAACGTCGCCGTGAATGGGTCGAAGCTCATCGTTTTGAAGTCCCCAACGGACCGCGAGATCGAGGCCCACTACGAGCTGGGGCGCGGCTAGTTTAGGATAACCTACCTCTGTACGGACAAGGAGACGGGGGAGGAGCTGGCATGCAAGTCGATCTCGAAGAAGAAGCTTCGAACGGCGATAGACATTGACGACATCAGGAGGGAGGTGAAGATCATGCATCACTTGCCACAGCATCTGAACATCATGACTTTGAAGGATACCTACGAGGACAACAATGTCGTGCATCTCGTCATGGAGCTCTGCGAGGGCGAGGAGCTCTTTGACCACATCGTGGCCCGAGGCCACTACACCAAACATGCCGCCGCCCCCGCCGTCACCAAGACCATCGTTGAAGTCGTTCAGGTTTGATTTGCTGCCTTGATCTGTGGTTTTTTCAGTTTGTTGGATTTGAATTTGTGTGAAAAAACTGAAAATCGAAATCAGTTTTCTATTTATTGATTTTTTAAGCCGTGGACTTAAGGAACTTGTTAACAGAATCTTAGTCTCTTTCTTTTTTATATTATTTGTTTCAATGTGATATATTCTCTTTGTTCAAGCATTATTTATCTTATACTTGGTTTAATTCAAATGTTTGTTCTGGGATTTTGTTGCTTTTCCCTTTAACTGAACATGTTCTCACTGGCACTTGTAGAGGTTCATCTAATGTGAATCCAAATATGCTATACTAACTTATATGTGATGATATTGTTTCTTTGAAGATAAGTATTGCCATTTTTTTCTGTGATGATACATGTTGATTATAGTGCTCCACAGGCTGAGCATAGAGTAATGGCAGAATTTGTGGCTAGTGATTCTATTTTTGGCCAAGTGGGGAACGTTTGGGTTTTGGGGAAGCTTAATTTGGTCACATATAGAGGACCAACTATGCTTGGTACCACTCTCCATGCTATGGCAATGCTTCTCAGGACCTGCCAATGGGATTGGTTTATTAATATTAGTGTTTATGATTATCCCTTGGTTACACAAGATGGTATGGTGAGTGGCCTTAAATGATTAGGATTGTCCAATTGGATTGCTGCTTTGTTTTTTTCTCATTTTTTGTCGTTGGTTCTGTTTGCAAATCAAAATTGGAGTTTTGCCTAATAATCTATATTGATATTTAATACAAATCTTTACTATATAGTGTGAAACTCCTAATCTAATAGATGAACAACACCAAAATTGAAATATCATGACACCTTCCTCTTATTTCCTATTTTAAAGTCTCTTGTCTACATAGTTGGTCCACAGAGAAAAACATTTATCCTTAATGAAACAATGGATGCAAAGTTTGCTAAAAGTGTAAACTGCAACTTAGTGGATTTTCCCCCCTATAATTCCATTACAATTGCATACGAGATTTAAAGCTTCTAAGAGTCCAACTTGATCTAAAATTTCCAAAATTTAGTAATAAAAAAAATCCTTTTCTCATAATGAAGCTATTCTAGTGTATTTGTTGTGACTGTAGTAGTAGTACCAAAAATGACAAGTCCCTTATACTTACATTCCAGTTGTATCTGATAAAGTGAAATGTGAAGAGCTGTGAATGAAATGTGAGTCAGAACTCAATAACTTTGTTTTTATTTTATTGATCATTCCTTGATTATTTTCCAGGCTGCATGGTGTTTGCAATGAGAATCCCTTGGCACCATTGATACATGGATTAGGACTTACACTATATCATATCGGTGGTAATAACTCTATCATATATGATCATGACTTGGAAAGGTAATAATTCAGATTTTATTTTCCTATGTTTCAGCAAGATTGATGTATTTGAAGGTTTACGTCTTTACAATGTAGTAATTAGGATTGGAAGCAAAAGTATGTTAATTGAAAACTGCACGAGTATACAAATTTTTTGCCAAATTTCTTTGTGTGTGCATAGCTCTACAATCTTTGTCTCTCATGAAAATGAAGCACTAATATATGATATTCTAAAAAGTGTCAAGCATTTGAAACTTTTGTAATTCAACTACTTCTTTCTAGTAATGCCATTTCATCTTTCTAGCTGTATGCTATTTAACATTGATGGTCATCAAGTCCCTCAACACATTATGATCGAAGTTAGACACGCTTACAAGAGAATTCTGGCAGAGGTAAGATCTTTGTTGCATATGGTTTGTGTTGCTTCTTTTACTCATGAATGAAATTGTGGTTATCTTAAACTAGAATAATGGCTTTCTGGTGAGATTTCTAGATAGTGAAAGTAAGGAATGAGCATCTTGATGATATGCCTATATGCAGAATGGAACTTAATTCTCATCTTGAAACTGAGGAATGCTGCATACAGGCTACAAGGACTTGCTCATGAAGTGCTGCAATGGTATATATGCAGAATGGAACTTAATTTTGATTATTGTAAATACAAGTTATTATATGTGACACCCGAAAAGGTTGCCAGGTGAGTGCTGCAATGGTATACATAGTTGTTCTACTCTTTGAAACATTTTTACTTGACATATGCATTTTTTAACTTAAGAACCATAGTCTTCTTTTTCCATAATGCTATTGTTTTTACTTTGACTGCAGAAGTGATAATCTTCTGCGTCACTTGGACAATTTACATTTTCGTGAATTGCTTGCAAGGATAGTAATTGATGAGGCTCACTGTGTGAGCCAATGGGGGCATGATTTTAGACTAGATTATCAGGTTAGAGCTTTGGTACCCTTCAAATTCATGCAAATCACATGATAATATATTGCTTAAATTTTAATTGCAATTTTCCCAGGTACTTGGTAAATTAAAAATATCTATTTATATGATTTTTTAAAAGATTTAAAAAAAGATAAGTCCATGTACAGCTGCAATTACATATATATTATATTATCTTTAAAATATATAATTTTATTGTAAATTAAAATATTTATTATAATTTTCAACTTAATTACATATAATTATATTATCTTTTCACATTCTGAATATATTGTGTAGAATAAAAATCAAGGAAACTCGGACCTAAAAATTAAAATAGTCATGAAAGTGTATGTTAGTCCAAGTGTATAGAGTACCTAATAGTTACATTTGGCTCATTTTATTTAGTTCAAAACTAAACATCACTTGTATGCTTGTGTTGTTTAATGCAGGTTTTTGATATCTCATCTTTACAAATTTTTACTCCTCATGAACCAGATAATTTGCTTTGCGGCCGCAGGGAGTTATGGGAGGTGAGATTTGCCCAATTTTATTATTGCTTTCAATGTTACTTAAAATATTAGATTTAGAGCAAGGCATTGAAATTAAAAGTTTTTTGTTTTTAATCTTACTGCAGGCTGAGACACTTGCTGATCATGTAAAATTCGACCATGGGTACAATGCAAAGAGCCCTGCCACTGTTAATGTATGTTTTTTTCCTCCTAATCATAAGTAATATTGTGTATTATAGAAAATTAGAGCTAGTTATAATTTATGATGCTTATCCTATTGGATGCTATTTTAGTTACTTGAAAGTACGAGGAAGGTATTCAGAAAAGAACTTTTCATAACGTGATATTTAGGCTTATTCATCTTGTACTTTAATATTTTTTCATATTAATTTCATGGTTATATATGCATGTCAATATTTTTTATTGAGACATTAAATCTCATAGATTATCACTGTGCTATTTGGAGGAATGTCTATTATAGCGAGTCATATCACAGCTGAGAAACTTAAAAAAGTATTTTGTCTGAAACAATATTTTTTTGAAAAATCATTATTTAATTTAGTATTTTGTCATAGGAATTATAATAACTTTATATAAAAAATTATAATAAGTTGTATTTTGTATGAAATTGTCTTAAGAATTTTTATTTTGTTACACTCTTGTAATTAATATTAAAATTTATTTATAAAATTAATATTTAAATGATAGATTAAATATAAATAATTTGTGAATCTCTTATTTTGATTTAATCTATCATTTAAATATTTATTTAATAAATAAAATTTACTATTAATATTAATTTTTCTGATGGGATATCATTTAGGAAAAATATCAATAATTAAAAATAATATTTAATTCAAAGACGGTGCTTACATCAGCACTGTCTTTGAAAGCTCGCTTTCTAAGACGGTGTTGACGTAAGCACCGTCTTTGAAAGTTGATCCCTTTCTAAGACGGTGGTTTTTGACCCGTCGTTGAAAGGTTTAACTTTCCACGACGTCGGCTTCTACGACGGTCAATGACCGTCGTTGTATCCTCTTTTTGACCGTCTTAGAAAAGCTTTTTTCTAGTAGTGTTATTAAAAAAAGAGTAGTTTGGCAAGGATTATTTTGATTATATTCGTAACCAACTTATAGGTACAACATCTTAACACACTCTTTCATGTCTAAAATTAGAAATTTTGTGTGTGGAATTTGTATGATTGATTATTTCCAAAACATAACTTAGTCTCAAAAAACTAGCTCAAAAGAGAAAGATTCCTCAAGTCTTATAAGTAATATTTTGGTCATATTTTTAACCAGTACAAGACATCTTAACACTAATATAAGAAGGAAAAGGAAACCAATATGTATACAAGAAACATGAAACATTAATTAATTATATATAATGGCAATGATCATACAAAATATTTCATAGCAATAGAGATATCATTTCTTCTTAAATTCAAGTGGCTGTCATAAGGGAGTTGCCGTAAGGGAACCAACTTGAGTCTAGAAACCTGTATATGGAAGCACGCCAGGTCAAATTATCGTATTCAATTCCGCTTATGATTTTCATAGGAGGTTAAAGGAGAATATTTC
The DNA here is from genome assembly GCF_000004515.6 of Glycine max. NCBI lineage: Eukaryota > Viridiplantae > Streptophyta > Magnoliopsida > Fabales > Fabaceae > Glycine > Glycine max. Next base: position 45,173,402 of record NC_038254.2, on the reverse strand, counting down.
AAATAAGTTTTACAATTTGTAAATCAATCTTGATATTCTTATATATCAATCAAGGTTTTTAAAAAACGATCCATCCTTTTGCAACATTAAGATTTTTTAAGTCTCTATGACCGCAATTGGGATCATATCAATTGTATTTAGAATGACAAACAAACTTGTATCCATGGGTATCACTCTGCCTTTACTTGACTTTGGCGGGTAATCCTCAGTTTGACCAGACACGGGTATCACTCCGCCTCCACCTAGACTTTGATGGCCACGTGTTTCATGGCCATCTGAGATTTACACAGTCAACATTGTAAGCCCTAGTGAATTGTGGCCTGCATCGAGAGCAAGGCGTCATCTGCCTCCACCTAAGAGGAGCCTTGCAGATATTGGGGAATTGATGGTGGTGGCTTCCCATAAATGACCTTAAAGGGTGATAGGCCTTATAGAAGGAAGCTGGACTCCTGGCTAGGCAACTTGTACAGGCATTTGGTCATGTCTTATCACTTCACTCATGCAAGACATTCCTATAGTTTTCTTAACCTCCTAGAGCTAAGGCAAGCATACATTATTATTGAAATAAATTAAACACAACTATTCTAAGAAATAACAAAAACACACACAATGCAATTAACTAAAAAAAAGATAAAGAAATCCTGAGTTGCCTCCTAGTAAGCACTTCTTTAACGTCACTAGCTTGATGGGTTAGATGCCTTTAAGGTGACATGAATGTCACATAGAACACATTTTCTTTGCATTTTTGCTTATTAGCTAGAGACTCCATGAAACTCATGTATCTCAAAAACGCCTTCCATACCATTGCGGGAGAAGTGTTGGTGTTCAAGGAGAGAATGACACTTAAAGATTTATCGCATTCCACATGCCTTTCTTCCTTGCCAATCAGTTGATGAGGAGGGATATTGACTTGGAGAATGTTTTCTTGTTGAATTTTTACTTGTGAATTCTTCTCCCATTGTTGTTGTGTTCTCTCCTCACCTTTTTCTTCATCTTTTTCTCTTGAATCATGCTCTTCTACAAGACTCTCCTCATGAGCTTTAACCTCTTCAAAGTTTTCTTCTCTTGTGACTAAAAATGGTATTTTAGCCACTTATTTTGCTAGCTTACCAACCTCAATCTCCAGATTTTGAATTGCGTTTTGATTGACTTTGAAGTTAGCTTCAGATGTTTTCATGAATTGCATCAACACATTCTCAAGATTAGAAAGTCTTTTTTCTTCATATTGATTATAAGGGTGTAACTCTTGCTCCCACCAATAATTTTCCATGGAGTAAATATGACTGTTATCATTGAAACGCTCTCTTGCATAGAAATTGCAATTTATCAGTGGTGGGTGAATCACCCCTAATTGCATGACTTCAACTTACTTAGACAACCTCTTTAATTGGTTACTAAGAAGCCTTCGATGTCTGAGCATACCACTCAATATATTTTCCATGGATCAAGTTCTTCGAAGGTTTCACCCTACAAGCATAGACTCACAAGAAAAAGATACTCTTTTTTTTTGTTTTTTTTATCATTTAAATTTAAAAAAATTAAAGAAAAATAGCAATTAGAAATAAAATATCCAAAATACAAAGTACAAAGAACAAAGTCTCCAACAGTGGTGCCAAAAACTTATTGATGGATTGACAAATGCACCAATTTGTCTCAAGGAGTAAAGTTAAAACGGAAGTCCGAGTATCGTATCCATAGGAACATACTTATGTAGATGAATATTTGATTAATAAAAAGATTTGGAAAGGTTCTAGAAAAATAGTAATTTAAATTGGTAGAAAATTAAATCAAATAAGAAAAAAAAATTAAACATGAATTTAAATTAATTAATTAAAGACAAAAAATATGTGAAAATCCAATAATATTGTAGAAGCAAATTTAGAAGATGAGAATGTTGAGAACTTAGCCTACCAGACCTACTCTTTGATGAAATGTTAATGATTTTTATCAATTTATAATTACTCCAATTTACACTTGTATCTACTAGTATACTCTAACTTTGGTCCCCAACATGAAAGAACCTAATTTATCTATTTTCTCTCCCAAATCCCTTTGCAGAGCTAAAATAGTAAATTGTATTAAGAATAGAGATATATAACAGGCTAAACAAATATCAACCTATCCCTAGCGATGACTTTATTTAGATACTATTTCCCAGTTCTATTAGAAAATAATGTTTCCCAACGCTACCCCTAAAACTTACCGTGCAAATGGGTGATCAAGCCACAAGCAATAATATTAAGCACAAGAAAGGATAATGCAAATGTAATATTCATAAATAGATAAGAAGAGAAATTGCATCAAGAGTAGTTGACTGTCAAGTTCCCAATGAAGGAGGTTTAGCCTCTCATTGTCATGGATGCTTTACAATTGCATAAGGGGAATATTTAGTAAAGGGGGAAAAGATAAGAAAGGGAATGTAGGGAAGGAATGACTCTCGATGCTTGGTTCTCCTTCTTCTAGCCTTTTCCTTCTATAAGAAATTGTATTCTCTTGGAATTTTTGTATGTCTTTTCATTCTTCTCTCTTATTCTTTTATATGTGCAAATTAGCGGGCTTCTTGCACTAAGTCTGCCTTTACTTTCCTAAATTAGTCTGCTTTCCTTAATTAGTCTGTTTTCCTTAATTAGCCATGTTTTCTTTAATTAACTCGCTTTCCTTAATTAGGTCTACTTTCTTGAATTATCTTGTTTTTTTGGGTTTTATTTTACTCACTAAGCATAATAAATTCATCACTTTTAATATTCTCTACACAAAAACTTAAATGATGTTAATTTAACAATTACTTTCTCAAAAATGAAAAATTAAGAGAGAAAAATTACAAATTGCTAAATAATTTAACCCCCAAAAATATACTCATAATTAGCAGTTATCAATCGCTATCGCTATTGGACAACACATGTGAGCCCTTAAGTGTTAAGGGATGAGTTATTCACAATTAAGGAGTAGTGAGAATATGTGTAGGGATCCTTAGAGGATCAATTTGGATGAGTTTTGGAGTGTTTCTACAATTTTTATTATCTTTACAATTATTTGAATGGTCCTCTAATCCTATGTTCATCCCATATGGTTGAAGCATCCTCACAAAATGGAGTGACCCTAACTGGTTTTCCTATGATTTTACCTAGTGTATTTATTGCATAATGCCTGTGTAATGATCATTGTGACTTGTTAAGTCATGGTAAGTAATGAATTGTGCGAGTGTGAGATGTTATGTTGTACTTGAGATGTGTTGTTTTGAACATGATTGATGTGAAGGTGTGAAATGTGATTTTGTGATTAAATTCTTGGGAGAAGTGATGTTACACAATGAGTGGTAAAATGATGCGAATTGTGCTAAGTTGAGCTTGTTATATATATATATATATATATATATGTGTGTGTGTGTGTGTGTGTGTATGTATGTATGTATGTATGTATGTATGCTTTCGTTTATCTCTACCTGTTTAGGAATGTAAAACTCACTCCCTATGTGTTGTTTGTGTTTGGATCATGTGATGATCTTGAACCTTGTGTTCGTGGGAGCAGATGGTTAGATGGATGACTTTAAAAAACCTCGTGCTAGAGGATGCTGGGACACAACACTCTGATAGAATGTGGCATTGGGGAATGGGTTTCGATATTATTTGCATAACGTTTTGAGCATGTTACTTTATATTGTTCCACTGCTTAACGTAGATGTGAACCTTTTACCCACATGAACTCTTGTATGCTTAGAAAATAAAATCCATTTTATGTAATTCTGTATTTCTATGTATTTTATTATTATATAAATATGTATATCGGGATAAGGGGGGAAGGTGATGAGGTTCCTGGAAGACATGGTCGAATTGGGAGAGAAGAGAGGTGATGATTGGGGGTGGAATCTATTCCTAGGGGGTGACGGACTAGATGAGGGTTTGGTCGAGTCCGAGATATAGGATAAATGGAATAGGGCATAAATGGTTTGAGTCTGGGCAAGTCTTTTGACCTGTTGGGTCGAGGCAGTGGCCGAGTGAAGGGGTACATTGACGCGCAGGGTAATGGGTTGCCCCAAGTAGCGAAAGGTCATGATTAGCATGGAGAAATCAGTGGTAACTGGGCCCAAAAGTTTCAGGCATTGAACCCCTAGGAAGATATATGCACCATTGAGGGGTAGGTTAAAAAGGTTGAGGGTGAAGGTGTGGCCCTGAATGGAGATGTGGACCTAAGGGTAGGTGGTGTCGCAGTCGAGGATGCTACTGCTACCAACCATGAAGCGAAGTGCAACCGTTGATGATGGTGGAAGGCTGAGGAATTTTGCCACACGAGACTAGAAGAAGTTGTCCGTGCTGCCGCCATCAACTAGAATCATGACATGGTGGTGTGGTATGGAACCATAAATCTGAAAGGTTTTTGGTGTCAACATCCCTGATAAAGCATTAAGGCTAATTTGGGGTATGGAGTGTGGATTGGGGTCTGGGAGGACCACGTTAGTGTGTGAGTCGTTGTCCCTGTCCGCGATGAGAAGATGGTGGCAAGGTTTGCAATAGTGACTAAGACCCATTTCTCGTCAGAGTGGTAACAAAGGCCTTTGTCTCGACAAATGGCCATTTCTTCTGTTGAGAGGCATTTGAAAGATACCCTCAGGGTGGACGACGAGGAAGGTCTAGAGGGCGGTGGCGATGGTGGCGGCGTGAACGGGGAGAACAATGGAGTTTAAAAATTGCAACGATGGTCATTGAATATCTTCCTGGAGTTTGGTTAGAGAAATAGTCATTAACAGTGGGCGAGACCCACAATCCTATTTGCCGCAAAGTTTGGGGTTCTGGCCGTAGACGAAATAGCTCAATTGGAAAGGAGACTAAGACCCACAATCCTATTTGCCAATCTTTTGAACTTTGTGAGGTAGTCATTAACGGAGCTGCACTGCTGAAGCTTGAACAAAGCTCCCTGAGGGTTGTTGTAGAAGGAAGGCACAAAACGGGACTACAATTCTTGGAGCATTGTTGGCCATAAAGTGAGGAACCCAATCCAGGACATGCACAGGTACTTGCACAGGGTCAGTCCTTCCATGTAAAATGAAGACATCATGAGGAACTCGTGATCACGTATGCCCTGATAATCCAAGAACTGTGAAATTTAAAAAATCCAACTCATAGGGCCCTATCTATAGAATTGGGAACATCATGCTTCATGTGAGGCGATGAGTATGATGGTGGGGTGGGTGTTGTTGGAGATTTGGGGGAAGTCAAAGTGGTGGTGAGGGCAACAAATCATTCCAGATTGGAATCGATTTTGCTGTTCATTGTTGTTTGGGATGGAGAGAGTGAGGCATGGTTTTGTGCAAGAGTTTTTTGGCCTTGGGTGAGGCGATTAACGGCCTCCTTAAGGCAGTTGGTGATGGTTTGGTGAGTGTTGTGGTTTGGCATGGCAAAGGCATGTCGGACCAATTATTAGACCTTAGAACTGAAGCAAGAAGAAGAAAATAATTTGGATAAGTTTGTTCTGCCTCATTTCATTTCAGAATCGATATTTATAGATGAAAACAAGCATAAAAGGTTGTTCCCATAATTGGCTAGCTGCACTAATTACAATGAATTACAGAATTTGTAAATTTGTTGTCACCGAATTTGTTAATGTAGTGGGAATATTATGAATCATTGTCCTTTTCATAAGTCGGTGCTTATGCATAATCGTTGAGGCGTGTGGGCCTCCTGGTGGTTCTCCTTGGTCCGTTAGTAGCCATGGAATTGACAATATTGCTATCAAATCCCCTGTTTTCCCACTCTTTCAAACATTCATTAATATCATCTTATTACGTGCACATATATGAACAACTGCTCCAAATTCTGCCAATTCTTCAACAATGGCATGCCTAATTAAAAATGAAAAATAAAAATGAGGAATAAATGATATCAGTGAAAGAAAATTAAGCTATGCACCGGTTAATTAGAGATAAGATTAATATTAAAGTTGAGAAAAACCAACCCTATGCCTCGAGTGCCTCCTGTGACTAGAGCAGTCATCCCACGGAGTGACCATCTTTTGTCCTTTAAACTCAACTTCGTTTCACCCATTAATTTTGTTGCTAATCAATGAAGCCAAGGGAAGGTAGAACGCAAAATAGTTATATGTAATATGGATATAAAGCAGGAATAATACTACCAATTGTATACTTGTTGGCTCTGTAAATTCTCATATCACCAATCACGGTTCGGTGGGAGTTATAAGGTTAGTTTGACAGGAAGAAGAAAAAGAAAGAAAAAAAAAATCATGGATTCAAATCCTTATCATTAACAAAAAATACTAGCAATTAACAACTAATATTAAAAGATATAGATATAAAAAAATAAATGAAGATTGACAATACCAGCTTCAAGTTTGTTAAAAGTGGTCTGTTAATTATTATTCGAATAACAAAGGTTAATAAAACCCTATCATATATTATATTGAATCATATTTAATAAAAATGATGCATATAAATTCGAAATATAAAAAATACAATGAGGATGGTAAATAAATGAGTTCACCATCAAGCTAATGAATTAATTGACTCAGATTATTTCAAACTTACAACTTAATCAGTATTTCGAGTTTAAGTTTGAGTATTTAAGTATCTCCATTTCAGTATAAGATACATACAATCTTAAAATAAATGTGTCTTTAAAATGGGTAATCTCCTTTTAAAATGATCAAAGTAGTACAGTTTTTTAAAATGTAGTCCATTTTTTTAACTGACAGCTCCCATGGTCTATCGTTTCACCTTCGTGAACCACTCCAATAGTTGAATTTACCTATAGGCTACAGAGTAGAGTTTTGTAAGAACTCCTACCAAAGAAAAAGGGGAAGTTGCTGAAGGTGAGGGAGAAAAGAGTGCGATGTAGGTGGGTTTAACCTTTTTTGGCTTTTGGGTTGGTGGGTGGCTAGAATGCCAGATGGCATTGTTAGCTCAAGTGACTTCTAACTCTCGCTAGTCCCTTATTTTGCTTGGACCAAATAAATTATAAAATCCCATACTTCGGACGTTGCTATCATTTTAGGGATAATAAATATTAGGGAAGAAGTGATAAATATTATGTCACGTAAGAGAATAATAAGTGCATTGCATTATTGTCCTACATGGGGCAAATTGCCCTAAATGGGCTACTTTTCCAAACTTTTTCCTCAAATGGTGTTGTTTTAAAACTTATTCCTGCATGGGTCTGTTTTTTTTACGTAAAATGCATGCAGGGAAGAAGGAAATCGTCAGCCCCATTGGCGAGTTTGGGCTGGCGTCGACACGTGGCGTGGAGTGTAGTGGTCTCGCCACTTGCACTGGCGATTTGACCATGCAGGGGACTAGCCAGTTTGACTGGCGAGTTGCGCTAGGGGGGATCAGTTTTTCAGGGTTGCAGGCACGCGTAACAAAAGAGCAGGGTGCAGTGAAGGCAACAGCAGCAGGCAAAATCGCAGGCTTCAGTGGTGATTTGATGTTAGAGGAAATCGCAGGCTTTAGTGGCGATTTGAGGTCCATAAATCCCTCCCTTCCCCCTAAACGAGCATTCACTTAAACGCAAGAAAGAAGCAGTTGGTGTTGGTGTTGGAGTGAAGCTTTCCTAGAACAAGAACGTGTTCTTCCACTTCCAGTTTTCTCAAAACTTGGTAAGTTTGTTTAATTCTTTTTTATTTTATTTGTTTAATTGTTTGTATTCTGATAATTTAATTAGTTATTTTAGATATTATAAAATTTGTATAGAGATTTAGGTATAGTAAATTAGTAGTGTAAGTTATTAGTTTTCTATGTTACCTTAGTTTTAGTTTTAAATGGTAAATTAGGTTTAGTTTGATAATTTAGTTATAATTATTGTAAGTTATTAGTTTTGTACGTTATGTTTAATTTTAGTTATAGGTATTTTAAGTTATTAGTTTTGTATGTTAAATTAGTTTTACTTGTGGTCCAATTGTAAGTTATTATTTAAATATATTTAAATTTTCTATGCTAGGTTAGTTTTATGATACCTTGTATTAATTTTGTATATATATTGTATTAATTTTTGGCCTCAAGTATATATATTATGTTATTTATTTAAATTTGTGTTTGCATGTAATTTAATTTATTTATAGAATATATTTAAATAATGTTTTATATATTTAAATAATTTTTTATATTTAAATTATGTTATATATTTAAATTTTGTGCTTGGTGGGTATCTAAAATAGTTTTAGTTATAGGTAGTGTAAGTTATTATTTAAATAATAATTAAGTTATTTAAATTTTGTATGCTAGTTATATGATACCTTAGTTTGTAGTAATTTTGTATATATATTGTTTTAATTTTTGGCTACAAATATATATATTATGTTATTTATTTAAATTTATGTTTGCATGTAATTTAATTTATTTATAAAATATATTTAAATGTTGTTATTTGTATAATATATTTTGTTATTGAAATATTAGAATTTAAAAATATATAATCTGTTAATTATTTAAAGTTATGTTTGCATATATTTTAATTTATTTGAAGAGTACATTTAAATTTTATTAGTTGTATAATATATTTTGTTATTCAAATATATATATTCTGTTATTTATTCAAATTTTAATTATGTGGTATATATATTTAATTATTTTTTTGTAAATGTAGTTAATTTTTTTTCTTTACAAGTAATGTATAAAATTTATTTTCAACTTATTATATTATATTTTATTTTGCGGTATCAATGGCATCTTCTTTGTCATGTTCATCAAATATACAAATTAAGTCTGGTTCAATTGATGGTGACATTTTATGGATGCAAGCCAAACATGTTTCAGAACATATTTGGAATGAGGAAGAAGACAAAAAATCACACATCAGACGAGTTGTCCCCACATATCAAGGTCAAGAAGAAATACCAGAGGAAATTATTCCTCTACTTCGGCAATCTGGTTTTTACTAGATTATGAAGATGAGATACTTAAAAATAAATTCGTCATTAATTAGTGCCTTGATTGAAAGATGGAGACCCGAAACACATATGTTTCACCTGAGATGTGGAGAGTGTACTATTACTCTTCAAGATGTGTCTATTTTGTTAGGTCTCCGTGTGAATGGGGCACCATTAATTGGTTCAACAAATCTTGATTGGGTTAATTTATGTGAAGAATTGTTAGGAGTCAGACCACAAGAAGGGTGAACTTCAAGGTAGTGTGGTTAAACTAAGTTGGTTGGCTCACCATTTTTCACAGTTAAATAACCATGATGGCAACGTACAACAACTAGAAAGGTTTACCCATGCATGAATCCTTAGATTCATAGAAGGTGTCCTATTTGTTGACAAAGGCAGTAGCAAAGTTTCCATAAGTTACCTGCAATTTTTACGTGACTTTGGACAGTGTAGCACGTATGCATGGGGACCTGCCGTGCTTGCTTATTAATATAGAGATATGTGCAGTGCCACCGATTACAAAACTAAATCAATCGGAGATATGTGCATCTTAATCCAATTGTGGGCATAGGAACGATGCACAACTTTGGCTCCAAAGAGGACTCCTCTCATAATAGAAAATAAACTCCTCGGACACAGGTTAGTCGTTTAAAAAAATTGATTTCATTTGAAAATAATTAATAATGTAACGTGTCGGCAATGATGATTTCATATTTTTTTAGGTGGCTGCGATGTGGAAATCAGCATATTGGCAATGATGATCTGATAGTTTTTCGTCGCAAATTGGATATCATGAAATGACATGAGGTAAGAAGATCGTAATGTATTGGTTAAATAATAAATAATATGTCATGTTTCAGTGAAAATTAACAATTGTCTTGTTATATGCAGTTTCTGTGGGAGCCTTACACAACAACTGTTATGTCAGCGTTGCCTCCAATTTGTTTGATTGGAAGTGTAGCATGGTGCGCCGTGGTGTCACTCATTTGTTTCCATGTTGTTGAGTGGTACCAACCCGATAGAGTTTTGAGACAATTTGGAATGCAACAACCTATTCCCGGGTGTCCTTCGCAACTTGTGAATATCCATGGCATAACGCTGAAAGGCAAACAAGATGAAAATTGGGACAACTGTTCGCCCCAATTATCAGTCAATGGAACAATCGAGATGAGTTTAGGGTCGACATTTATCCTCGACAAGAGGGCTTATTGAGTTTTAACTCCGACTACATGGTTTGGTATAGTCGAAAAACAAAGATGTTTGTTGACCCGAACAACTCAAACACAACTACATTGGTATTTATTTGTTTTTGAATATTTAAGTTCAAATTATTTTTTAAAGCATCGGCATTAATTTCCTCACCCTAATAATTGTAGGCTGAAGTTGCAGAGACATTACAGTATATGGTGTCACCACAAGGGAGGAACACATGGCCAGTTGATGATCTCGTGCCTTATGTGGAGAAGATAACGATTTTATCCGAAGAGCAAGAGAGAATCACTGAGCCCGTGTCACATGGTCTACCATCAGAGCGTCAATTTCCAGCACAAGAGTTTCACATTCTTCAGTCAAGTGTTGAAACTCAAGGCATAGGCAGACGAAGGGAGGCTGTTGAAGCGGAAGAATATTCGCAACAAATGGTGGACCGTGGCCATGGAATGTATTACACGCCACCAACATTTTCTCAATATCCTTTCGAAGGTCATCACACTGATACTTTTGCAAGCGAACATTCGTTCGATGGTGTTGTGGAAACACATCCTCATTTTTCATGGCCGACTATGACCCCTTCACAGTAACACAATGCCCCAATTGCAACACCTAACGCCCCATTAGGCACGCAATGGAATGTACCCGGAGCAATACCTGATATGAGTGACTTATTAGGTATTGATTTGCGTCACCAATTTTTTGCTGAGGCTAACCAAGTAGAAGCGGGGAGACATCGAGCCAGAAGAAATCCTGATCATCAAGCGTGAAGATGGGATCGACCATGTGGCATATCCTCACGTCATCACAGACATCATAATGAATGATTTTCATGTCTCTGTTTAAATTTTGTGTTCTATGTTTCTCATTTGAATTTGACACTTAATGTAATTTTATTTCAACTTCTAAATGTAATTTTATTTCCACTCCATTTATTTCAACTTCTAAATGTAATTTTATTTCATTACATGCATCAGTCTGGACTTTTTCCACCTTCTAGTTTGCTCAAATTCTAATTTTATTTCATTACATGCTAAATGTAGGGTTTAGGGGAGTAGGGCTTAGGGCTTAAGGGATTAGGGTTTGGGGTTAGGGTTTGGGGTTAAGGTTTAGGGGTTAGTAGAGAAACCAAAGTAACTAATGTTATAAACTAACGATTTCATTGAAGACCACAAACTAAATACATTCAAGAGAACTTCAATCAATACACGTCAGTCGTCTAACATACATAAATCAATTAAATGAACAACTCCCATGGTCAGATTGCATTGGACATCGACGCCTGTTGTGCTCTTCAGCTCCACATCTACTACATTTTTGTCGGTGCTCAGATGGTTCGAGCCAATCCATCTCATTCCTTATCCTTGTTGATTTTGGCCGACCTTTCGCACGAATTGTAATTGGGTCAAGGATAAGTGTCCATGCGTCATCAGAAGGAGGAATAGCCGCTTCATTCCCAAGAGGCCACCATTGTGCGGAGTAAGCTTTTAAGATGTGCTCATTTGTGTAAACAACATCTATATATTAGTAGTAGTTCATGCTCACGTAACCACAAGCTGCAATAATGTGTGAACGTGGATAGTGAAGCGCAAAATACTTTCCGCATTGACAATAATGACCATTGAAGTTAACTGCCCACTTTTGTCCGCCACGTTGCATTATAGGATTGAAAGTCTCCTCTACTTCAAACCTTGTCGAGTGGATATCATACACGCGAACGATATGTGAACAAGCTTGTTCTTGATTTTTTTAAAGTTCTTTAACAAGCTTAGAACAATATACTTGTCTTTCATTTAACTGTCTTTGGGCTTGGCGGCCACGATCAACAAAGTACTTTTGACACCTACTATATGTTGATTTGACCAACGCTGTTATCGGTATGTTGCGACAATCCTTCAATACCTTATTTATACATTCTAAGAGGTTTGTTGTCATGTGGCCACATCGACGTCCTTCTATATCATAAGCCATGGTCCATTTTTTCTTTGAAATGCGATCAATCCATGTTGCAATGGCTGGACTCAGTTGACGGAATTTTTTAAATTTTGATAAAAAAAAATATGCTTGCAAGGAGTGTAGCCTGCATGAAACTAGTTAGCAACAACAATTTTAAGTATACATGAAACTTAAATTAACGTGACCATGATAAATGAAATCTTACCCAATTTCTTCAACATTTCTTTTTGTTTGGCATTATTGAATTTGCGATTGAAATTGTTTGCTATGTGTCGGACGCAGTAAACATGATAACTGTGGGGAGGTTGCCAACCAAGTGCTTCATTAGCCACAACAGACTTTATACTCGCGTGACGATCAGATATGAGACAAATACCATTTTTATCTGTCACGTGTTCACGCAAGTGTGCCAAAAACCATGACCATGTTGTTAACATCTCACCTTCGACCACGGCGAATGCTAGAGGAAGGACACCACCATTTCCATCTTGTGATGTGGCCATTAAGAGGGTCCCCTGGTATTTTTCGTACAAATGTGTGTCGTCAACTTGTATGATTGGCTTACAAAACTTGAAAGCCTCTTTACATTGACCAAAAGTCCAAAACACTCTATGAAACTGACGGTGTTCGCGACTAACCGTATTCCCAACAATAAAATCTTCATGTAGTATTTGAAAATATGATCCAGGAGAATGATTTTGCATGTGTGTTAGCCACGACGAAAGTTTCACATATGACTCTTCCTAATCGCCATATTCAAGTGCAGTGGCTTTTTGCTTCGCCAACCAAGCTTTTTTGTACGACACCTTGTAGGCAAATTCACTGTTAATCTTCTCTTGAATCAAAGAAACTTTTATTGATGGATCTTCTCTGATCATGCCTATTAATAAAATAACAAAATTTAAATGACAATTAACGCAAAAGTAGCATAATATGAACATAAAATACGTACCTATTACACAAGTGGCAATTAAATCTGAATCAAGCTTCTCGTGATCTTGTGTCATGGTCATATTGAGACATGTGTGTGGTCCACCCCATTGTGTGACTTTCCATGAATTAGTTTTTTTAGATAAAATTTCCCTCATATAGAACAGGCAAGGACACTCTGCGTTTTTATTCAAACAACAAACGACATACTTGTTCGATTTGATTTCAACAACTTTGAAACTTTGATGCACCTTCATAACATATTGTTTCAGTGCATTTTTTACCGCATCTTTAGTATCAAAATCCATGCCAACATATAATTCTTGTCCAACATTAAAACTCGATGGCATCTCCAAACCACAAATGTCTTCCTCATCAGGATGACTCCAGTTGATATTGTTATAATGCAAAGCATCATTCCAAAATGGATTTTGAATTCCTTGTACACCTAATAGTTCAAAAAAAAATTCAAATCATACTTATTTAACATTAAATACAATTGTCATCAAATGATAAATGTATTCACCTATTTTTTTTATTTAATAAATTATACATTCTGTTGGGTGAACAATTCTTACTGGTTGAATCATGTCGGTGACTTCATCGTCTGTATCAGATATACCGTCAACACTATCATCTTCGTCTAAAGACTCTTCAACGTATGAGTTAGATACAAGATAATCATCATCATCATCATCATCATCTTCATCACCATGTAAGTTGCTCACATTTCTTGGCGGTTGCGCCTCATTATTAGATAAATTATTTCCACATGATGTAAGAGAATTTGCAGAATGAAACATAGAACCACCAGCCACATCCTTTTCTATGTACAATTCCAAAACTGACATTTGATTTTGTTGTTGAAAACTTTCAAGCATGGTTTCAACATCTTCGTCATCACAAATTTGCAAAGCAACATATTTTCCAGAAACTAAAAATCTACAACTGATAGCAGAAATAATTTCATTATTTTCTAACTTTACCTTATCTCCAATTTTTTTTTTCAAAGCATTGAAACTAATTCCACGTTTAATCTGAATCGCTTTTTTACTGCCTTCAAATATTACATCATCATTCTCCTCATATACCCTTCCATTGAAATACAACATTGTTATAACTGAATTCATCATGTACCTACAAAAACACTATTGTAAATAATTAATCATAATAATAATAAATTCAAAATAAAAAAATCTAATCACAAAAAACCTCTTTACTGAAACTTCACATTAAAACTTTATTCTAAATAAAAATTATTAACTTCAACTAAATATGATGAAAGAGACTTTAAAAAGTTGAACGATTTGAAGGTACTAATTTTAAAGGCAAAATAATCCATCAATGAAGCAAAAGGTAGTAATTAATCTTAACAATAATAACTTAAAAATAAATAAAGGTCATTAATTAAATATGATGCCACAAACTTAAAAGTAAAAGTAAAAATTAAAAAAGCAGAACAAAGGAACGCTTTCAAAGTAGACATTTTAATTACATTACAAAGCATCAACCAAGTTATTATTATAAAGTCACACGAACAAAATATCAACAGCAAGCTAATCTAATTAAAAAAATACTACCCACTTCATATTGAAAATTTTTTCCGCACTCAAAATACTTACTTCAAATAAATTTGATGCCAAATAAATTTTTGATTTTAAACAGGATTGAAGTTCAAGGCTCATAAATTTTTAACACACATGAATAAACCATGAACACCAACCTAATCTAGTTAAAAAAAATACTACAACTTCATATTTAAAAAACTTTTCCGCACTCAAAATACTTACTTCAAATAAATATGATGCCACAAAAATTTTGGATTTTAAACACACTTCAAAAAAGGCTCATGAATTTTTAAGACATTAACACAACATCAACACCAACCTAATGTAATTATAAAATGACTACAAACTTCATATTCAAAACAATTTCCTGACTCTAAATATATTCTTCAAATAAATATGATGAGACAATTTTTTTTTTAAATAGACTTTTACATCAACCCTCACAAATTTTTAACACCAACAAAACATCAAATACAAAACTAACTTAATTAAAAAATTATAATAAAAACTTCACATTCAAACTTTATTCCGGTGTCAAAAAAATTAGTTCAAAAAATTTAATTTCATGCCACACACATTTGATTGCAAACTTCAAACCTTGAAGGCTGACTTGAAGAAGAAAAGGTTCAACAATTATCAGAAAATCAAGAGCAAAAAATTTTAAAAACTGAGCAATTTTTAAAACGCACAGCAAATGTGGGAGAAGCGCCTATTTAAACCTGATGATCTCGCTAGTGCCACTGGCTATATCAGTGATCTCGCCAGTAGCACTGGCTATTTCCATGTCATCTCGCCAGTACCACTGGCTATATGCCCTAAAAAAGCTATGCCTCTGAAAAGCTGCATCTGAACCCTAAAAAAACGTTGCCAAAAGCTGATGCCCTAGCTGTGCAAATCGCCAATACAAGTGGCTACTCCCCTCATGGTCAAATCGCTAATATGACTGGTGAGACCATTGCCACGTGTCGATGCCAGCCCAAACTCGCCAATGGGGCTGGCGATTTCCTTCTTCCTTGCATGCATTCACGTACAAAACAGACCCATGCAGGAATAAGTTTAAAAACAACACCATTTGAGGAAAAAGTTTGGAAAAGTAGCCCCTTTAGGGCAATTTGCCCCTACATGGCAACATTTCCATCACACTTCACCAAGTCTGTTAAATTTTGAAATATTAAATACTTTCGGTTTTTATTTATAAGATGTTATCGACTAATATTTGTTAATTTCTTTTTGTAAAGTAAGGTATTAGCATTAAATTTATTTGTAATTAAAATTATTATCTAAATTTATCCTTAACATCATTAGAAATATATTTATTTTCATCAATCTTCATATATCGGAGACTCGGAGAGAGAACTCAATAACATTAAATTGTGGATTTAAATAAATAAAATCATTTTAGTTAAAAAAAATTATCAATAAACAAAACATTTGAAATAAATTTTTATAAAATGGGGAAAATTATTTTTCTCAAAATTATGCCTTATAAATTGAGACAATGAGAGTATTTGTTTGTCTCTTAAATTTGGGTTTTTTTTTTCTGTTCTATAAAATTTAAAAATGACTATTTTAGTTCATAAGGTCGGTTGGTAGTGGTTGCGAGTTTTAGATTTTTGGTTTTTAAATGAAATTTTTAAAATAAAACATGTTTGACAAAAATGAAGATGAAATGATTTTTAAATTATTTTCGAAATATTTTATACTCATTTTCAAAACCAATAAAAAAAAAGATTTTTTGCTTTTGATTTTTACTTTAAAAAGCACATGCACATATATACACATTTCTCACATTTGACAATGACACTTTTTGTTGCATGCCATCACTAACACCACCACAACTATCATCACCATTCTCGCCACCATAACTAATTGTTACCACCACGACCACCAACACCACTACCATCGTTATTGTCACCACTATTGTTACTGACATCACAATCGTTATCGGAATTGCTAGCACCACTGTCAATGTCATCGTCATCACAACCTCCACCAATGTAGTTGTAACCGCTACCACCACCATCACTGCTACTATCACTATTGTCACCACCGATATCACCTCTATTATTAAAGTTGTTGTATGTTGGTTCATTAACAACCATTAGTTAGTTCTCTTACTCTTTACCAACTTAGTATTTTTCTATTTTCTGTTATTCTGTTATAACATGTAACAGTTAATTAGTTTTAAGTTGGTTGGGTTAGTTAGGCTTGAAATAGTGCTTCTATTTCTTCTTCTTGCATAGCCTAAATTTGTAGATATTTTTTTACTTAGAAAAATTCTGCAGAGATTGAATAAAGTGGCTACTGTGAGCACAGTGCAGTGTTCGTTCATTTTTTTTTTCTGCATTTTGCTTATTCTTGTTCATACAAGAAACTCATTCTTTTGTGAAGTAAAATCTGATCTTGGCACAACAAATTGGTGTGGTGAGCATGAAGCGATTTTGAGTTCGATTCAAGAAATGGGCTCGGCCAAGTATGAGGTTGAAAAATTCACAGGGCAAAATGATTTTGGGCTATGGCGATTGAAGATGAGAGCTCTTCTTGTTCAACAGGGCTTGGTGGAAGCACTTGATGGAGAAGCCAAACTTGAAAAGATGATGGCTGATGGGGATAAGAAAGCACTACTGCAGAAGGCACATAGTGCAATTATCCTCAGTTTCGGAGACAAGGTGTTGAGGCAAGTCTCTAAGGAAACAACTGCTGCTGGGGTTTGGTCAAAACTTGAAGGTTTGTACATGACCAAATCTTTAGTTAATCATCTTTACCTAAAGCAGTCATTGTATTCATTTAAAATGCATGAAGATAGATCAGTAGGAGAACAATTGGATTTGTTTAATAAACTGATTCTAGATCTTGAAAATATCGATGTCATTATTGATGATGAGGATCAAGCTTTGTTATTGTTGTGCTCTTTGCCTAAGAGTTACTCTCATTTCAAAGAGACTTTATTGTTTGGAAGAGATTTTGTTTCTCTTGATGAAGTGCAGGCTGCTCTGAATTCAAAGGAATTGAATGAAAGAAAGGAAAAGAAGTCCTCTACAAGTGGTGAAGGGCTGACAGCAAGAGGCAAGACCTTCAAGAAAGATAGTAAATTTGATAAAAAGAAGCAAAAGCCAGAAAATCAGAAGAATGGTGAAGGAAACATCTTCAAAATCAGATGTTATCACTATAAAAAGGAGGGTCATACAAGGAAAGTTTGTCCTAAAAGGTAGAAAAATGGTGGCAGTAACAATAGGAAGAATGACTCAGGAAATGTTACAATTGTTCAAGATGATGGCTATGAATCTGCAGAGGCACTAATGGTGTCTGAAAAGAATCCAGAAACTAAATGGATAATGGATTCAGGGTGTTCATAGCATATGACACCAAACAGATCATGGTTTAAACAATTTTCTGATCAAGCTGATGGGTTAGTACTCCTTGGAGATAACAAGCCTTGCAAAATTAAAGGAATTGGGTCAATAAGGTTCAAGTTTCATGATGGGGCTAAAAGAATTCTCACAGAGGTCAGATATGTACCTGAGTTTAAGAGAAATTTAATCTCTCTTGGTGAATTTGATAAAAAAGGGTATGTGTTCAAGGGTGAAAAAGGAATACTGAATGTAGTTAAAGACTCCATGGTTTTCATGAGGGGAATTATGGAGAATGGCCTCTATTATATAGATGGTGAAGTTGTAATTGGCTCTGCAACCATTGCAACCGGAAGAGTTTTATCAAAAACTGAGTTATGGCACATGAGGTTGGGCCATGTAAGTGAGAAAGGGTTGATTGAATTGGCAAAACAGAACCTGCTATGTGGGGGTAGAATGGAAAGATTAAAGTTCTATGAACATTGTGTCTATGGCAAAGCCTGCAGAGCCAAATTCAATGTTGGACAGCAGAGAACAAAAGGTACCCTTGATTATGTTCATGCTGATCTTTGGGGTCCAACCAAGACTCCCTCTCATTCTGGAGCAAGGTATTTCTTGAGCATTGTGGATGACTACTCAAGGAAGTTGTGGACCTATATTCCGAAAACAAAAGATGAGGTTTTTGATAACTTCAAAAGATAGAAAACACTTGTGGAAAACCAACAATGCAGAAAGATCAAGAGGCTTCGTACTGATAATGGTCTTGAGTGCTGCTCTGAACCTTTCAATGATTTTTGCAAAGAGAATGGCATTGCAAGGCACAGGATAGTTGTGGGCACTCCTCAACAAAATCGTTTAGCTGAAAGATTCAACAAGACCATTTTGGAGAGAGTGAGATGTATGTTGTTGAGTGCAGGATTACCCAAGACTTTTTGGGCTAAAGCAGCAATGACAGTTGTATATCTTATCAACAAGTGTCCTTCAATAGCTCTAAACTTTAAAACCCCTAAGGAGATTTGGTCTGGCCATCCACCGAGTCTAAAACAGCTAAAGGTATTTGGTTGTGTTGCCTATGCTCACATCAAGCAAGACAAATTGGAACCTAGAGCTGTCAAGTGCATTTTTCTAGGATATCCTAAGGGAGTGAAAGGGTATAAGTTGTGGTGTTTGGAGGCTGGTTTTAAGAGGTGTTTAGTGAGTCGTGATGTTGTCTTCAATGAAGCTGAAATGGCCTACAAGACTAAGCCCAGCATGGTTCAGTCCAGCACTGATCAGAGTAAGGAAACTGATTCTGAAAAATTAAATTTTGAGGTGGAGATTGAGGATAAACATGCTGAAACACAAGCTGTTAATTGGCCTCTTGATGAAGAGAAATCTGAAGAAGAGGAACAAGAAGAAGCTGACTATGTGCTGGCTCGAGATAGAACTAGAAGGGAAATCAAACTGTTGGATCAAGTGGCCTCAGAATAATTAAGAAGGGGGGTTGAATTAATTATTAATTAACCTTTACTAATTAAAAATCTACCCTTCTTATGCTTTTACTATGTTGTTAAGAAAATAAAGAATAGAAATAAAAACTTAACCAAAAGTAAAAGCGATAATTAAAGTGCACAGCGAAAATTAAAGAGTGTAGGGAAGAAGAAGACAAACACAAGAATTTTATACTGGTTCGGCAACAACCCGTGCCTACATCCAGTCCCCAAGCGACCTGCGGTCCTTGAGATTTCTTTTCAGCCTTGTAAAATCCTTTACAAGCAAAGATCCACAAGGGATGTACCCTCCCTTGTTCTCTTTGAACAACGTAGTGGATGTACCCTCCACTAGAACTGATCCACAAGAGATGTACCCTTTCTCGTTCTCAGTCACAACAACCCAAGTAGATGTATCTTCTACTTGTACAACAGAGGATGTGCCCTCCAATGTGTTAAGACAAAGTTCTCAGGCGGTTAGTCCTTCGAAACTTTTTAAAGGGGGAAACAAAAGAATTCTCAGGCGGTTAGTCCTTTGAAATCTTTTGTTTATGGGAAAGGAAAGAATCAAAAGAATTCTCAGACTGTGTCATTTTGAATTCTTTGACAAGGGAGAAGGGAGACACAAAAAAATTCAGGCGGTTAGTCCTTTGTTCTTTTGGAAAATGGAGAAGAGAGACACAAAAAGAATTCAGGCGGTTAGTCCTTGGCGAATTCTTTTTGGCAAAGGGAGAAGGGAATGAAAAAGATGAATAGCACACTTTGGTTTTCAAGGTTTAGAAAACCAGAAAACTTTAGAAAGCTTTTGGCAAAGGAAGAAGAAGAAGAAGTTCAAGAAAATGTTCAAAGAGATTCAAAGGTTGTAAAGGATTGTAATAATTGTTATGAATAATCCTTCGAAAATGCAAGTCAAGGTCTTGCTTTTATAGACTCTTCATGTCTGGTCAAGAAAGCCATTAGAAGAGTTATAACCTTTAGGAAAACTTGAAAACCATTGGAAGAGTTACATCTTTGGATTTTTATTCAAAACATATCACTGGTAATCGATTACCAAATCATTGTAATCAATTACACAAAGCATTTTTGTGAAAGGATGTGACTCTTCACAATTGAATTTGAATTTCAACGTTCAAACACACTGGTAATTGATTACCAAAATCTTGTAATCGATAACACCATTTTGAAATTAATTGGAACGCTGTAAATTCAGTTTGAAAGATTTTGAAAACCAACTTTGCTACTGGTAATCGATTACAGTAAACTGGTAATCGATTACCAGAGAGTAAAAACTCTTTGGTAAAAGCTTTTGTGAAAACTTCATATGCTACTCAATGTTTTGAAAAACTTTTTAGTACTTATCTTGATTGAGTCTTTTATTGATTATTGAGTTTTGAGTCTTGAATCTTGAAACTTGATTCTTGAATCTTGAAATCAAATTTCTCTTGATTCTTGAATTGTTCTTGACTCACTCTTGAAATCATTCTCTTGGGAATTGTTCTTGACTCAACCTTGAAATCATTCTCTTGGGCTTTTTGTCATCATCTTTGTTATCATCAAAACAACTTGAATCAATCTTGATTCATCATCATCATGAAGCTTGCTTTTACACAAACAACCTAAGAGGTATGGATATGCTGATCTAATAGCATTTGCTCTGGTAGTTTCCAGTGAAGTTTTGGAGGAAGATCCAAAAACTATTAAAGCTGTCTTAGCTAGTAAGGAGAAAGAAAAATGGCTAATTGCCATGAATGAAGAGAATAAGTCTCTCCATGACAACCATAAATGGGAATTGATTAAAAAGCCCCCTGGTTCTAGAGTGGTCAACTGCAAATGGATCTTCAAGAAAAAAGAAGGCATCCAAGGAGTTGAACCAGACAGATTTAAAGCTAGACTTGTTGCTTGAGGATTCACTCAAAAGGAGGGAATTGATTTCAATGAAGTTTTCTCTCCTGTAGTGAAACACAGGTCAATCAGAATTCTTATGGCTATGGTAGCAGAATTTGATCTTGTGTTAGAACAAATGGATGTGAAGACAACATTTTTGTATGGAAAGCTTGATGAGGTGATATTGATGAAACAACCTGAGGGGTTTGAAGTCAAAGGTAAAGAGGATTATGTTTGCAAATTAATCAAATCCCTGTATGGTCTAAAGCAGTCCCCCAAACAATGGAATAGGAGATTTGATGAATTTATGGCTAACATACAGTCTCATAGAAGTCACTATGATAATTGTGTTTACTTCAAATTTCCTTCTAAAGCTGAGCTTGTGATATTGCTATTATATGTTGATGATATTTTGATAACAAGTAACAGCAAGAGTGAGGTTGAAAAATTGAAATCTGAGCTGAGTAGGGAATTTGAAATGAAGGATTTGGGAGCAGCCAAGAGAATATTGGGAATAGAAATCAAATGGGATAGAAAAAGGAAATTGTTGTATCTGACCCAGGAGTTATATCTCAGAAAAGTTATTGAAAGGTTTGGAATGTCAAATTCCAAACCTGTAACGACTCCTATGTCACAGCAGTTTAAGCTCAGTACAAGTCAAGCACCTAAGACACATGATGATATAATTTACATGGAAGGTATTCCACATGCTAATGTTGTAGGGTCACTGATGTATGCTATGGTATGTACTCTCCCTAACATAGCTCATGCAGTGAGCTTAGTAAGTAGGTTCATGGCAAATCCAGGCAAAGCACATTGGCAAGCCCTAAAATGGATACTTAGATATATCAGAGGATCACTTGGAAGAGTTCTGGTTTATGGTGGAGCTAGGAATAGCAGAAGAACAGCTTCTATTGAAGCTTTTGTAGATTCTGATTATGCTGGTTGTTTAGATTCAAGGAAATCCCTCAAAGGATTTGTGTTCACTGCTTTTGGCACTGCAATTAGTTGGAAAGCTAGCCTTCAAAAGGTACTGGCTTTATCAACTTCTGAAGCTGAGTATATTGCTCTTACAGAAGCTGTGAAAGAATCTCTATGGCTTGAAGGCATTGAAAAGGAGCTGAAGATACCAAATGAAGTGATCACAGTACACTGTGACAGCCAAAGTGCCATTGATTTATCCAGAAATTCTGTGCATCATGAGAGGATAAAGCACATTGATATTAAGCTGCATTTTGTCAGAGAAGTTATTGGTCAAGGATAAGTTATAGTCAAGAAGATTTCAACTGATCATAATCCTTCTGATATGATCATAAAGGCTCTTCCAAGCAGCAAGTTTTTCCATTGTTTGAGCTTAATTCAGTTGAAGGATGATTAAATCTTGTTTCTGCAGCAGCCACTGTTTTTGTTAATGTTTTGTTATTGAACCAAGGTGGAGAATTGTTGTATGTTGGTTCATTAACAACCATTAGTTAGTTCTCTTACTCTTTACCAACTTAGTATTTTTCTGTTTTTTGTTATTCTATTATAACATGTAACAGTTAATTAGTTTTAAGTTGGTTGGGTTAGTTAGGCTTGAAATAGTGCTTCTATTTCTTCTTCTTGCATAGCCTAAATTTGTAGAGAGTTTTTTACTTAGAAAAATTCCGCAGAGATTGAATAAAGTGGCTGCTGTGAGAACAGTGCAATGTTCGTTCATTTTTTTTTTCTGCATTTTGCTTATTCTTGTTCATACAAGAAACTCATTCTTTTGTGAAGTAAAATCTGATCTTGGCACAACAAAAGTCATTGTCACCATCATTGTCACCACCACCACCAACGTCGCCGCTACAATCACCATCCCACCACAATCTCTATCACCGCCACCACCACCACCATCACTGGTTGTCACCACCAACATCGCTACCACCACCAATGCCACCTCTACCACTGCAATCGTCACTATCACTGCAACCATCACAGGTATCTCTATCATTGTTGCTGTTGATATCATCATCATCACCATTGTCATCACCCCATCACAAAAATACTTTTAAATTAATTTTAATACGATATGAAACTTTCAAAATAAATTTATTTGGAACTAATTTTCACTACTAAAAAATATACTTTTAACATCGTTATTTTAACATCAGTTTTTATGAAAACTGATGTTAAAAAAAATACTATAACATTTGTGTTAATAAATTGAACTTGTTAACATCGATTTTCTAAAAACCAATGTCGCTCACAGATGTTAACATCGATTTTTTAGAAAATTGATGTTGTTAACAAGAATGTTAACATTGATTTAAAATAAAATGATGTTGCTAATAGGATGCTAACAGCGGTTTCTAGAAAATCGATGTTGCTAACTGCAGATGTTGCACACTCTCTCTCATCTATTAAGATAAAATGACTTCGATTCATTTGATAAACACTCTCGCTGCTTCGCTTCTTTCTTTTTCTCCTCGGTCGCTTTTTCCGCAATGCCATTCTTCTCTCCATTCTTCCGCTGCACCGAAACAACATATTTTGCTAACTCCTCTGGTTTCGCCTTGCTTCAAGCCAAATCGTGAATTCAGTTTTGGCGAGTGTTCTTTTCTTCGGAACAAAGTGTCATTCTTATGCTACCATGTTCCTTTCTAGATTCTTTTTTTTATGCGTTTGCATTTTTGCGTCATTGCTACTATATGGAACTTACACCGTTGCTGATTTCATGACAAAGAAGCAAGATTCGCATGTTGTCAAAACCACCATTACCGTTGATGAAGGTAACTCAATGTTCTATATATTTAAATCATGTGATTTACTTTATTTATATATTTTTTGGATTACAACTCTGGAGGCTCTTGTAAGTTATAGAATCAATGGTCTTCCGGTAATCAATGAGGTATGGAATCTGGTAATTTTTGAATTCCCTTCATATTATGGCCCATGAGGCCATGATTTTGTCAGAGAGACAGTAGTTTCTATTTGGTAGGTGAGGAATGAAGCCAACGGTACTCCCTTTACTTCAAATTATGTTATTATAGAAAATGAAGAACACATTTTTTTTTGAAATATCAAGCTTATGATGTTTTCCATTATTGACACCGTCAGTACTCATCTTTTCTATTTCCATGCTGGTTGTGATCTATTTTTTCGTTCACAAGGGAGACATACTGGATGAAACTGATGAATATGTTCATGTTCAAAAGAAGTGAGTAAATTTACATTGAATTTTAATTGGTACTACATTCATGTTTTCCCCTAAATTAATTGATAACAATTGACAAATTCCATGCATCATTTTTCTTACTTTTAGCATTAGAATTAACCTGTAAAGTTTCTCTATTTGAGATATTGTTTCTCCCGGTCAACTATGATACTTATCTTTGAGGAAAAACAATTCTAGTTAGATAATTGTATGATTATTATCATATTGTAACCCAAGTTCCATTCTATTGGCTTTCTTACTAATTTTGTATGATAGAAAAAAGAGCATATCTATTTAGATGAATATGCATTTTATTTTAAGAAAAAATGTTGTTGGCTTGGATTGCAAGTGTGTCATTTGAATATAGGGAGTGGACGTAGTAAAATGATATAGTTAATTTCTATTTATTGTTTGTGTGAAAATAATTATATTATTAACTATTTAAAAATCATTATTTATATATTGAATATACTTATCATATATTATATATCATATGATGATAGCTTGTAATTGAATTTTACACTTTACATATACTATTTCCTCATAATATAGTAGTTTTATTAAAAAGAAAAATAAGGTAGAGTAAAATGAACATAACACTTACCGCTTTGGTATTCATTCGGGCACATGCTACATTGAGTACATTATGCTTCGTAAGAAATACAACTTTAGCAGCACAAAAAGCTATGGTCTATAAAAACTTTGCCTTAGTAAGAAAAGAAAACAGGAGATAATTACATTGTCTTTACACAATAAGGGATTATATGGGTGCTGGTTTTGAATCTATACTATGTATGTGCTATCCTTGGAGTTTATATATATATATATATATATATATATATATATATATATATATATATATATGCCAATGCTAGTGATACTGCTATAGAAGTGGTTGGAAATACAACATTACGGGTAAGAAACAAATTTCAAAATCCAAGTTTTGAGATGATATACTTTTTAGTCTATTTAAAGGCTTAGACCAGTTGACCTACAAAACTTAGGTCCATTAACCTATTTAGAGGTAATAATTTGTGATCTTGATACAAAAAATATATAGAAGAGTTTTCTTATTGTTGCTACCAACAATTTACTTATATTCTTAACACTATTGTATGATGTAAAAACTGAAAAATGTGGAATAAATT
Source organism: Glycine max (assembly GCF_000004515.6). Taxonomy (NCBI): domain Eukaryota; kingdom Viridiplantae; phylum Streptophyta; class Magnoliopsida; order Fabales; family Fabaceae; genus Glycine; species Glycine max. The sequence goes on along the minus strand of NC_038254.2, from coordinate 45,147,839 downwards.
TCAGGAATAATTTTGTCTATAGTTAGAATGAAAAATTGCAACTAACATGCTAGCATTAATTACTACTTGCATGATGACATACCGGCTGAGATAATTAAATAGTAAATAATAAATATTTACCTTTTTAAAATAATATTTTTATTTATTACTTGTCCTATACATTTTGTGTATAAGATAAAAAAGTTGTCGATAAATTGTCTCTAATAGGGTGGGAATCACTTGAGTTTTTATTTAGCACAAGAAGTTTAAAGATATGTTATAAATTCTAGTGCTTCTGGTAAGTCCTTTTCTTTTGTTCTACAATTCTGAAAAGATATAATGTACATAATATCTCGAATGATTTTATCATGTTAGAGAACAAAATTATGGTGAGAGGACTTAATATCTCACATTGTAAATGTATGGATCAAGATTTAAGAGTCAAGTCCTTGGTTAACTTAAGAACTTGAGAACTTATGCATGGATGTTTTGTGTTTATAAAAATAATTAGGCACTTGAGTAAGTGTCTTTGGTTTTGGTACAGTAATTTTATAATATATGAAAATGTTATTGGTATTTTGATGTGTAACTCTCAAGAACACGATATAATCAAGAAGAGATTAGACTCACATGACAATGTGATAGAAACAAGGCAAGAAGGAATTGGTGCTCTCAAGGTAAAAACAAAAATACTATTATGGTTGGTTCGACAATTTTATTTTTTATCCCAATCCATGCCTCACATTTGACCCAAACGAAAAAACAAATCTATGAGGAGAGGAATTGCAAGCTCGAGGCGAAAAATAAAGCATATAAGGTTAGTTTTGAATTTTATCAATTTATTGTTGGTTATAGGATTTGATTTCATAGATAATTATTCATAAGGAGTTGATCGAGTTTAAATTCAGTGTTTGCATTAATTTATTTAGTTGGGTATAACATTTATATTAGAATAAAATTGATATTTTTTTGTAACTTAGTTGTGGTTGGTTCATTGTAAAAAGAAACAAAAAATTAAAAAAAATTTGCAAAAAAAAACATCGGTTGGTCTAAAATTGATGTAGAAAGTGTCTTTACTACATCGATTTTGGCCAAAACCGATGTCGTAAACATATTCAACATCAAGTTTTTCAAAAACCGATGTTGTATATAACTTTCAACATCAAATTTTTTTAGAACCGATGTAAAAGGTGTTTCAGAATACACAATTCAACATCGGTTTTTTTTTTCTTCTAAAAATCGATATTGTTTTGTGCACCACAACATCAATTTTTAGCAAAAAAATCGATGTCGTATAGTATATTTTAACATCAGTTTTCATAACCGATATTAACGTTAATACTTTTAACGTCAGTAGTTTCAACATCGATTCAAAACCGATGTTGAATGTTCAAAATAACCGATGATGAAAACATTTTTTTCTAGTAGTGTATATTTAAAAATTAGTTTAATTTTTTTAAAACTAAAACTACAAACTGATTGTTATTTTTAAAAATTTTGAATCTCAATACTAAAAATCATTCCAAAGAGAACCTATACTAATTAATTAATTTTTAATTCTTAATTTTTTTTACGTGCAAAACAATTTATTAATGATAAAGATGCTTAAATTGAGTACAACTTGTGTAGTTGTGCCCAATTCAAGACTCTCAATTACACAAGGAATAAAATTGTTGTCTCTAGATCTCAAGCCCTTGCATAATAAATATCACCCATAACAAAAAAGGAACGTGCATTTCATGTTAAAAAGAATTATAGAAAGGTCTTTTACCAAAAGAGTAAAAAACATACTGGAAAAAAAATGCATCAATAATATATGTAGTCCCCCATTCACATGACAAGGACAAGACCACTGAATAGCATAAACCATCTAAAGGTTTGTAGATGCAATTGGCTTTGATGTTTTGATGATGATCATGATGATGTGTTGCAATTGATGCAAATGGGCTTTTCAAGATTAAAATTCAAGACAATACTTCAAGATTACAAGTCACAACATCAAGATGATCACTAGAATATTAGGAAGGGAATTCCTAATTGAATTAGCAAAGGTTTGGCCAAGTGATTTAAAATAAAAAGTGTTTCTCAAAGGTTTTACTCTCTGGTAATCGATTACCAGAGGATGTAATCGATTACCAGTGGCCAAATATGTTTTATAACAGCTATAAAAATTTGAATTCGAAATTTTAAAAGTTGTAATCGATTACACAATTTTGGTAATCGATTACCAGCAGTTAGTAAACGTTTTAATTCAAATTTTAAAAGCTGTAATCGATTACACAATTACTGTAATCGATTACCAGACAGGATTTTCAGAAAAATAATTTCAAGAGTCACAACTTTTCAAAGGCTTTACTCATGACCACCAATGGTCTATATATATGTGACTTAAACACGAAATTGCTCAGAGATTTTCAGAACAACAAAGTGTTTATCCTCTCAAAGAGCAAATTCATTTTATCCTCTTAAGAATTCCTTGGCCAATTCAATTGCAATTCATTAAGGAATTATTTGAGTGCTCAATCTGTAAAATCCATCTCTTTCTAGAGAGATTTGTTCCTCTTCTTCTTCTCATTCTCTAAGGGATTAAGAGACTGTGAGTCTCTTGTTGTAAAGGATCTCTAAACACAAAGGAAGGATTGTCCTTGTGTGTTTAGAACTTGTAAAAGGAATTTACAAGATAGTGGAACTCTCAAGCGGGTTGCTTGGGGACTGGATGTAGGCACAAGGGTGTGGCCGAACCAGTATAAAACTGAGTTTGCATTTTCTCTTCCCTTAATCTCCTTTATTTATTATTGCTTTATATTCATATTCAAGTTGCTTCATTTGAATTAATATTTAAGAAGATTGTCATTAAGGGAATTCATAACTTGAGTAAAAAGTGAAATAGATTTTTAATTAGGGGAAACAATTTGGAATATCTTAATTCAACCCCCCCTTCTTAAGATATCTGAGGCCACTTGTCTAACAAGGTTAATAAACTAAAGTAACGCATAGCCATCAGGCATGCATATTATAAAGCACCAAAATGCAGTACAATCGGAAACGTGATTTGGAACTCAACTCCACAACCACACATGAAGGAGTCTTAACTTGCTTCCAGCGCGTGGGTAATCAAATTAACCAACATGAAAGTGAGTATTTAATAAAAAGCTATCTTAGCAGCGGTGATCCGATCCATTGCCAAGAAAAGAACTTAACCATCTCCACCATTTCATTCAAATCACTTCTTTTTTATGATAACAAAAATTAAGGTTTTGTTTCCTCGTATTGCCCAAATCATTGAAAATCATATTACTTTCCAAATACATTTTTTTTCCAGAACAATCAATTAATCCCCTAAATTGAAGATAATGGTCTTTAACATTATTATGCAATTCTGACTTGATTCCCCATAACTTCAAACAATCTGCCATACCTTTGAAAAAAACTCGCATTCAAAAAACAAATGAATCGTAGAATGAAGATGGGTAAAACTTGTAAATATTTTTAAAAGTCTTTACTTATTAAATAATTATTTTATAGAAGTTGATTGTTTAATTAATTATAAAACAAGAAAAAAAAAGCTACTCCTTGATAATTATTCATATTCAGGTGCCCCATTTTTTTCAGGAACATGCAAAGCACTATTCAGGTGCACCATGTGCAATAATAAGTTTCTATATTAATTTTACTGTACTGCCACGATTAACCCTCCCTCACCTGTCTACACCATACTTATGATGTAGAACTTGATAACACAAAGACTAATGGTCCATCTTCATCCTCCAACTTCATTTCCTTAATAATGTTATGTTGAAAGCCTTCAGAAAGCCTTTAGATTCTTTATCCCCAACCTCCTTTTTCCATATAAACTATATTTGATGCATGAAACCTAGTGAATTTTTTGTTTATTTTCTCTCTCCATGTGACACCCTCTACCCCGACATATAAATAAATAAATAAAATATATTGGTAAACAAAAATCAAATGGGTAAAAGGTTCACATTCATTTCAATTACCAAATAAACTCATTAAAAATATATTCGGCTCAAAATAAGGCCGTCAAATTTACAAAAAATATTTGGTTAAATCAGTGAGGTGAAATAAAATAGACTAACATCATAAAATTAACATAAAAACTTATATCCCAATGTCACATCTTATCAGGGCGTTGTGTCCCGACGTCCTTCAGCACAATATTCCTTAAAGCAGTTCACCTAGTCATCTGCTCCCCCAAACACAAAGTTCAAGATCATCACAGGATCCAAACACAAACAACAAACTGGGAGTGAGTTATCACATTCCTAACTAATAGAGAAACAAGACAACTAGATATACATATCATATAAACCAAATAAAACTTACATGTAATTCACGTAATTCCACCACTTTGTCATTCAAAATTCACTTTTCATCCATCAATCACACTTTTCAATCATCAATCACATTACACAAGAATCACACGCTCTGATCAAGACATAATAACACCTCAATTTCATAATAACCAATTAGCAAACGCATGAGACAATTATGCTAAGACTCAAGCCTACATGCAATGTGGTACCATGTCAGTGAAAAACCACCTTGGGGCGCTTAGGAGTACATAACAAGACACACCACACAATGGGTTTGCCAGGTCACTCTCACTAAGTAAAATCATAGGGAAACCAGTCAGGGTCACGATGTTTTGCGAGAATGCTCCAACCATATGGGATCAGCATAGGCTTAAAGGAGCACTCAAACCCGATGACCCCCAAGGCCTACACTCCGAAGAGCCCGTCAGGGCCTTTCCCTCCTGATTCAGGTCCAACCCCTAAAATCATTTTAGCACACAGACACTGCTAGTGAATTATACAATACCCACGACCTCACACTCGTGTCTTAAACACGTACAACATACTGCGCTACAATTTAACACTGGTTCCTAAATAGGAACCTACACTTTCTCTTTAACACTGGTTCCTAAATAGGAAACCTACACTTTCTCTTTAACACTGCGCATTTACACTTTTCTCAAGATAACACTGGTCGGGTTATTGTACAATTCACAGCTTACAACACAAATAATGTCACATCAAGAATTAATCATACATTTATACACAACCAAAACTCATTCACAATTTCACATCTCATAATGTCACAATCCACCATCACATATTTCATTTATAAGCACTGCTCATGAATTATACAATACCCCCGACCTCACACTCGTGTTTCAAACACGTTTAACACATTGTGCTACAATTTAACACTGGTTCTTGAATAGGAAACCTACATTTTCTCTTAAACACTGCACATCAACGTTTTTCTCAAGATAACACTGGTCGGGTTATTGTATAATTCATAGCTCACAATATAATTATTGTCACATCAAGTGTCAAACACACACACTTATTCACAATCAAATATCATGCCCACAATTTAACATCTCATAATATCACATCAATCATCTCATTTTTACATGTATCTCGCAAATTGACACATTCAACTTTGTACTACTCAATCTTCACTATAATATTATAATATCATTATAATAACTTATTACACCTTATAACTCATACACATCACAGAATAATAATATTTGCATGATACAAAACATATATATGTATATGTATATATTGTTTTTAATCAAAGGATTTCTATAACAATTAATTTAATATTACATCAAAAGAAATTATCACTAGACATTAACCTTATAATTTTCTTTAATTTATTATTCTAGTATTACAATAATTATATACACATAACATGTTGATCATCGTCGTAGAAAAATTAGAACAAGATAATAATTTGTATAAAATAAGTCATTGAATAATATTATTTAAAATATAATTTGCTTAATTTTTCTAAGGGGTTCACACTCAACACAAGAACACATCAATTTCATAGCAATTTCTCATTGGGACATCAACTGATTCATCAAACATATATAATTCACTGTAATAATTAAAAGGATAAAATAAAAATTGCAAAAACACCCCAAAACTCATTCCAATTGATATCTCTAAGGATCCCTACACATGTTCTCACTAATCCCCAATTGTGAATAACTCATCCCTTACCTCTAAGCGGACTCACGTGTCTTCAGCCAGCGATAGCAGCATCTCTAGCGGTTCTCTGAGATTCCTCCAATTTTTTTCCTCTAGCTGCTCCGATAGAATTCCTAAACGTCAAAGAGACAGAGAAGGGATTGAAGCCTCCACTTGTACTGTCACCATGTGATTTATTTTTCTCCCTCCACAAATATTATCTCGCAAATCGCAACGATGAAAGCGTGCCAAATTGAATTTCAAACAACATATTCAAATTTCATAAAAATCCAACGGTTAACGAAACCGGGATCATAGTTTTACCGATACAGCTCTGAGATTCTACGGGAAAGGAAAATGCTACAATGCGAGGGGTATTTCTCTTAGCTCAGACATAATATCGAAATTCCCAACGGTGAGAATGCTCGCAATTGGGTTGCGAACGTGGTGCTCAAATTTCACAACGATCTAACGGTGAACAAGTCCGAGATCGTCGTTTTTCTGAGACAGGTTAGGTGGCCTACGGGAAAAAGAGAGGGTTTTGGGAGAAGAGAGAAGAAACAACATTGTGAGGCAAAGGAGGCTGAGGAGTCAGTCTGAAAACTGACCTAGCATGTTGTTATTTATAGCTAGGGGCATTTACGACCTATTGTTTACTCTATTTATTTATTTATTATTTTATAAAAACAAACTTTATTTTATTCTCTATCAAACAAATAAATAAAATACCTTTTTTATTTTCTCTCAAATCATTATTTTAATTAATAATTATATCTCCTTATTTATTTATTTATTTATAAAATCTCATCATTTATTTTAAACTCTATTTATTTATAAATAACAATCCTTTTTAATCTAGTTTACGAAAATTGGAATGTTACAATTCCACCCCTCTTAAAAGAAGTTTCGTCCCCGAAACTTGCCGAAAGATCAAGAAAAAGATATTACACATATAGTTCTCAATATCAAGTTGTGTGCTCTGTTGAACACTTATCTGTGACTTCGATCATAAGAGTCTTCTACACTTGACGATAAATCTGGTGATTCTCGTTCCCTCAATAATAGTTTTTCATGAGTTAAATTGTGTCGCAAGAGTAGCATCTCAATGATAATAGAATGTGAATGACATACTATTTGGAGTATAATAATACTATAGGAGACGCTAATGACAATTTGAAACAAAACAAACAAACACAAGGAGACGGAACTGATTACATGGTTGACTCTTTTTCGAACATCGGACGGTTCAAGAAAAATAATGAGTTTCGAGTCTCTCATGCTCTACCAATCCTAATTCACAATGACTATCGAGAATACATGATTTGCCTACCCTCGAGTCTAAGCCTCTTCCTTCAACATGATCTTTCTCACTTTCGTATACTTGACTCATAAGTCTTGCTTCAAGAAATCGTAACGGTTCAACTATAATACTAACTGAATAAGCAAAACAAATCACTTCTCACTTCTATAAAATTGTTCAAACTTAAGTTTTACTCCTTATATAAATTTCACTAGAAAGCTTAAACTCACTCGAGTAATCTTTAAAAAGGGTTAGGGTTGATCCAATGGATCTTAAAATAACCTTTTTGTTCGGCTACTAGTTAAGAGCATTTCATCTTAATCTTAGGTTTCCTCTCATCTCAAAACAACTTCTGCCCAAGAAGGATTTGTAGTTATCTTTCACCTAGATGTAGCATACTCTAAGGGTCATCTTCATCTAACTAAAATGCATACGAAATTCTTAGTACGAACATGATTCCCAAGGGTCTATAACAATCTTAAGGTATACCCCATAATTCAACTTAACTGGAAACATACTAAACACTAATCATTGAAACCACAACATTCAGGGTAGGAGATCCTGTCACGCATTCCACGAACACATAGTGGTCATGACCAGGTACACATAGAGGCCACAATAGGTACTAAGGTATTTCTTGAAGCATCCACTAACTTTTCCAGATTAAGGTAAAAAGAACTAAGATTTATCTTGCTAATCATGTAACTATCATCCATAATCCTTTAGGTCACCTACCTTACACAAGAACACTCACTCTCAAACCTTTTCATGCGTAAAAATTAATGCCTTACTAACTACTTTACACTTTTCTTAAGGTTTCACATTAAACCTCTTAATTATTCTTCACAACTTTTCCAATTACATTATGTTCTCGAACAACTCTATACTAGATATTTCTCACGAACTACGGTTACAAGTTTCTATGGGTACTACACTTATAAGATTCTCAATCTTGCACTTAGGTGGTAACTAAGCATATCTTCAAGGAATACAAGTACATGACTTACTAAGTTTGACTTTCATATATGGGTAACAAGGAAAATGCATACTCAAGTGTTTCCCCTCAAAACACCTTAACGTGATTAACAAGGGCGAAGTCTCTCTCTATTCGTAACAGAAGTAGCACATGACAACAAATCGAGCAGTTTAACAAGACATGATAGGAAGATGAGCAACTAATGACAAGATGAACACTCGATTGATTAGGAGACAATAATTTTGAATAAAAAAATGATCACTTATCCAGAATCAACAACAATATCTCAAAGAATTCTAGAAACGAAAACATGACCACAATGTACACCCATATGAAGCCGTTAACAATCGCTTGATTGTGACAGAAACATTAGTAATCCAATTGTTTGATGTAGGCTCATAACACAACGAATGAATTAAACTCAAGCTTTCCAGTGTAATCAAATTACTTGACTTAAGCATGCAACACAAAGAATAGGTTGCACTAGAATTAGAAGGTACGATCAAAAGAGTATTCCTTATGAAATATAACTTGATATGAGTCTTCTAACTATAGAATATTAGCATCACTAAGAACAAAAAAACCACAAACAATCATACTATCTATGCAATTAAGGCAAAACACCATACTACAACTATATATACTTAGAATTATAAGGTTCCTATAACAAGTATAAAACGTACATTTAAGAGTAAGAATTAAACAATTAATAAGGATGTATTAAAGAATCACAAGCTTCAATAACTACATTCACGACTACACACAAAATAAAGGGAGTTAAGTAGTCATGCGTTTACACATCAAGAAAGACACACTCATCCAAGATATGTATATGGTCCAAAAGGTTCTTGCAACACTAATCCACACATCAAGGGAGAAATAAACTAACTAACAACATGCACACAGGATGATAAAGGTTCATTAACACATTATCAATCAATATCAAGACTACTTGAATCACCCAATGGCTTGCCATAATGTCCAACCGCACTTCACAAATTATAGAGATGGCCAGTCTCATAACTCATGACTCAACAGTGGATTTATGGTATAGCAAACATTAAGGATGCAAGACACATACAAACATTATTATTAAGTCTCATTTAATCATGCAGGAGAAAATAAAAATAATAATTCAAGCATGTTCAACAAAACTAGTCATAAGTAACCACACAAAGTGCACACCAGAATATGATAAGCACATAACACACTGGCCGAAAGGTTCGACCTGCTCTGATACCACTAAATGTGACACCCTCTACCCCGACATATAAATAAATAAATAAAATATATTGGTAAACAAAAATTAAATGGGTAAAAGGTTCACATTCATTTCAATTACCAAATAAACTCATTAAAAATATATTCGACTCAAAATAAGGCCGTCAAATTTACAAAAAATATTTTGTTAAATCAGTGAGGTGAAATAAAATAGACTAACATCATAAAATTAACATAAAAACTTATATCCCAATGTCACATCTTATCAGGGCGTTGTGTCCCGACGTCCTTCAGCACAATATTCCTTAAAGCAGTTCACCTAGTCATCTGCTCCCCCCGAACACAAAGTTCAAGATCATCACAGGATCCAAACACAAACAACAAACTGGGAGTGAGTTATCACATTCCTAACTAATAGAGAAACAAGACAACTAGATATACATATCATATAAACCAAATAAAACTTACATGTAATTCACGTAATTCCACCACTTTGTCATTCAAAATTCACTTTTCATCCATCAATCACACTTTTCAATCATCAATCACATTACACAAGAATCACACGCTCTGATCAAGACATAATAACACCTCAATTTCATAATAAACAATTAGCAAACGCATGAGACAATTATGCTACGACTCAAGCCTACATGCAATGTGGTACCATGTCAGTGAAAAACCACCCTGGGGCGCTTAGGAATACATAACAAGACACACCACACAATGGGTTTGCCAAGTCACTCTCACTAAGTAAAATCATAGGGAAACCAGTCAGGGTCACGATGTTTTGCGAGAATGCTCCAACCATATGGGATCAGCATAGGCTTAAAGGAGCACTCAAACCCGATGACCCCAAGGCCTAGACTCCGAAGAGTCCGTCAGGGCCTTTCCCTCCTGATTCAGGTCCAACCCCTAAAATCATTTTAGCACACAGACACTGCTAGTGAATTATACAATACCCACGACCTCACACTCGTGTCTTAAACACGTACAACATATTGCGCTACAATTTCATAGCAATTTCTCATTGGGACATCAACTGATTCATCAAACATATATAATTCACTGTAATAATTAAAAGGATAAAATAAAAATTGCAAAAACACCCCAAAACTCATTCCAATTGATATCTCTAAGGATCCCTACACATGTTCTCACTAATCCCCAATTGTGAATAATTCATCCCTTACCTCTAAGCGGACTCATGTGTCTTTAGCCAGCGATAGCAGCATCTCTAGCGGTTCTCTGAGATTCCTCCAATTATTTTCCTCTAGCTACTCCGATAGAATTCCTAAACGTCAAAGAGACAGAGAAGGAATTGAAGCCTCCACTTGTACTGTCACCATGCGATTTATTTTTCTCCCTCCACAAATATTATCTCGCAAACGGTGAAAGCGTGTGAAATTGAATTTCGAACAAGATATCCAAATTTCATAAAAATCCAACGGTTAACGAAACCGAGATCGTAGTTTTACCGATACAGCTCTGGGTTTCAACGGGAAAGGAAAATGCTACAATGCGAGGGGTATTTCTCTTAGCTCAGATATAATATCGAAATTCCCAACGGTGAGAATGCTCGTAATTGGGTTGCGAACGTGGTGCTCAAATTTCACGACGATCTAACGGTGAACGAGTCTGAGATCGTCGTTTTTCTGAGACAGGTTAGGTGGCCTACGGGAAAAAGAGAGGATTTTGGGAGAAGAGAGAAGAAACAACATTGTGAGGCAGAGGAGGATGAGGAGTCAGTCTGAAAACTGACTTAGCATGTTGTTATTTATAGCTAGGGGCATTTACGACCTATTGTTTACTCTATTTATTTATTTATTATTTTATAAAAACAAACTTTATTTTATTCTCTATCAAACAAATAAATAAAATACCCTTTTTATTTTCTCTCAAATCATTATTTTAATTAATAATTATATCTCCTTATTTATTTATTTATTTATAAAATCTCATCATTTATTTTAAACTCTATTTATTTATAAATAACAATCCTTTTTAATCTTGTTTATGAAAATTGGGATGTTACACTCCACACCCAACAAAAACTTTCTAAAGAAGAGATATTCAAGGTTAGAAATAATACCAGGTGAATAATTGAAGAATGGAAGAAAATGAATGATAACTGCTAAATATGAGTTATTGTGATGATAAAAATATATTGAAAATATCTTTAAAAATATTTATTTAGCAGTTATCTTTGGCTTAAATATTAAGATTTGATATTTTTCTTATTTATGGCTTGTAGATATAAAAAAGAGAGATTAAAAGAGAAAAGGATCGAGAAAATATCCAAAATATCAAGAAGTCTCAGGAAGATATGATTAAAAGCTAAACAAATCTAAAAAATATCAAAAAGGAAGATTTATAGCATCAAACCCAAGTCCATTACAACAACTATAAAAAGAGAGTCAAACCAAGGAGAAAAGGACACACCACTACAGAATCCCCTTTAGGGGAAATCATTTTCTCCCTTTCTTTCTTTCACTCTTCTTATTCCATCTGTTCTTATACCTCATCCATTGTAAAACCCTCAATGGTCATGAGTGACTAAACCCCTAGTTAGGGTCTGGTAGGCCTAAAAGCCAAAAGATGTATTGTACACTTCATATTTATCAATACAAATAGGTGTTTTCTTTCCTATTATCCTTTCTTACTTTTAATTTCATACATTATTCATCCTTGCATCATCTTTGAGGGTTAGGTGCTCGAGAGAGGGTAATCCTTAATAGAAAACAAGGAAGGTTTTGCATGCATATGTTTTAGGAATTAGTCGCTCGAGAGAGGATAATTTCTAATAGAACTAAAAGGAAGGGATATCTTGATAAAATTATTGCTAGACATAGATTGATTGTATCATGCTCATGCATCAAAGCAAATATCTAGAATTAGAACTTCATGCATTTCATCTATTGAGTCTTTGCAAAGACAGTTGGGATATAGATAGGTGAGATAGGCTTGTCATCGTGAGACATCAGGGACAAGTATTTTAACAGATGTGGGTAGGAAAAATTCAACAAATTGATAGAGAAAAACCTAAAATCATACATCCTAGGTAGATAAGGCAGGCTAGGTCCCAACATGATCAAATTCTGATTTTATTTTATTTTTATCTTCTATTTTTATCTTTTACTTTTTTTATCTTATCTTTTATCTTCTATTTTCTTTTATCTTTATCATATCTTAATTTAAATATTTTATCTTCTCTATCTTCTATTTTTATCTTTAAATCTTTTATCTTTTCTTTCAAATCTTTATCTTATCTAATATATTTCTTTATCTTTATTTTAAATTCTTTATCTATTGCCTTTAATTTGGGTTTGCATTAATCTAAGTACAATCAAAGTCCCTGTGGATTTGACACTCGGACTTCTGAGTACTTTACTACTTGTGATAATTTAGTACACTTGCCAACGAGATAACAATGAATCATGAGAAAACTAATAAGACTGATCTAAACAAGCTAGACATCACAAGCTCCAAAAGAAATATATTACTATTCCAATATGATAGCTTGTGTCAAGTGTAAAAATCCTAGAGAGGCTAGCGAAATAATTGTTTGAGTCAGTTGTGAGTTTGCAACATGATTGTTGTATAGTAAAAAACTTAGATAAACTTATGAAACAATACTTGGGTTGACTGAACTTGTAAAGGTGAGAATATTGGCTAAAGAGATTAGAAGAATGACATGTAGAAGTAAAAATATCTAGTACAAGCTTGAAGATATGACATTAATCATTACTATAAAATAGACTTTTAATATAGATCATTTAGAACTTAACATCAATTATTAACCGATATTTTGAAACCACCGACGTTAAAAGTATTAATGTTAACATCGGTTTTTGAAAACTAATGTTAAACTAAACTATACAACATCAGTTTTTCTAAAAAATCGATGTCAAATAATAAGAAATAACAAAAAATATAAAATATGTAAAAACCAATATCTTTTTTTAGAAAAATCGATGTTGTGGTTGACTAGGAACATCAGTTTTTTCTAAAAATTGATGTTGTGAATTAACTACAACATTGGTTTTTTTTTCTAAAAATTGATGTTTTTGCTCAAAAACAACATCATTTTTTAGAAACAACATCGGAGAATTCAATATTCAAAACAATGATTAATGCAAATTATCTGCAAAAATCATTGTATTTAATTTCAAATGGGAATTTAACATTTACTCATGATGAACATAATTTGTATATAAAACAATACTCATTAATCATAGTCAACAAGTTATAAAAGCATTGATAACAAAAAAGAACATCAAAAGTTTACGAAAAATATTCGTACCTACGATGATGGTGCTATAATGTCCAACAAGGAATGTCATGATTACGATGGAAACAAGAAAATGAAAAGTGTCTACAAATTAAAGATTTGAATGTTAAGTGACAGATGAGAAACAATGTCTAGTGCTTTTTTTTAATACCAAGAAATTAAATATTTGAATTTAATATCAAAAAATTAAGGAAGCTTTCAACCATCAATTGACCTTATACTAACTCTCAACCATCAATTAACCAATCAAAAAAGAGAGAAAAAAGTAGTTGTTCTACTTAATTAGCTTTCAACCATGATATATTATAGTAACAAAAAGTTCCATTGTATTGCAAAATTAATATATACTATCAATATACCGATAATATATTAGTGTAGATCGTTATCAACAGTGTGTTAGTTGTGATCTTGAGAGGTAAATGAACCTACTAACTTTGTAATTATGATAACTATATGATGAGATGCTTTAAGCCTTTACAAAACTTCCGGATCATATCACTCGCCAAGAAGCCAAATACAAAGGATAACTCAAATAACAGAAAAATCACTTAAGTTTGAAGGGGATGCATGTGAGGGAAAATATAGGGAAAAAAATATGGCTGTAATGAATAGCAATTAAAAAAATAAAGAGGCAATCATCATATTTAAATATTTTTTAATAAAGAGAAATTTTCAGTCCAAAAAAATGTGTAAAACACTACATTGTCCTTAATTTATCATTATTTAATTATTAGAATATTTTGTATTATTTATGAAAAGTAATATTCTGTTATTTTAATTATAATGATACATATTCGTTATTTAAGTTTTTTGATGTAAATGAATTGTAATGAATTGGGTCTCTCATCACTTAGTGTTTAAATGTGGATCTTTACTTTCATATAATTTGACTATATAAGAAAAATCTACTCTTTAAGTACACAGTAATCCATTAATGTTTTAACATTTGTTTCTCTATGGTATTGTATCAAAATTGCAAGACGTAATTCAAGTTTCCCTTCACGTACACACATTTTTATTCATTATTTTTTTGTCTCCCTCAATCATATCAATTGTTGGAAAAAAAAATTGGGAACCTAAGGCCGTGATAGAATTCTCACACTAGCACAAAGTCATATTATAAGAAAATAAACAAAACACATAATTTAAGATTAACTGTAAATTTGACTGCTTTAGCATTTCCGGAAAACAAATAAAACATAGAATTCTCTCGCCAACACAAATCTCATATGAAATAATATATTCCAAGTTTCAAATTGTCAGTATTTGTAGTCATTGAAGCATAATAGAGCCATAAAATAAAACTAAGGTCTGACGAGGATTGTCTCTAACGGCACTAGTGAGGTGCTGAGAGTCTGAGACTGAGTGAGGAATGATGAGGTCTAGTGGTAGCACAGAGGTGCGGAGGTCTCACAGTGCGACAGCGACGAGGAAGTCTGGTGTCACATCGCATCGCTAGCGAGGAATGTTGCAGTGTGTTGTGGCGGCACGAACAAAGTGGAGACTAAGAGGAGAGAACGAATAGGTGGAGAGAAAGAGAGTGGAAGCACAAGAGGTAACAATGGTGTGGAGATGGAGAGGCATCGTGAGAGGTTGCAGTGCCAACAACTAGGGAGTTTCAGTGTCGTGAGAGCGAAAGCGAGGGATTTTGAGTGAGAGTGAGAGTCAGAAAGGAAAAGTGAGGAAGCTCGAGGGTTTTCGATGTCAGAAAATCATTATAAAAGATCACACAACATCAGTTTTTAAATAAAATCGATGTTCCCGAAGTAACTCAAGATCAATTTTTGGACCGATGTTGAGTTTTCCCTACATTCTTCCAATAATATCAATTTTTGGAAAAATCGATGTTTCGTTAACATCGGTTTTTGAAAAACCGATGTTTCGTTAATATCGGTTTTTGAAAAACCGATGTTGTGGGATCTTTTATAATGCTAATGAAATCACGTTAACATCAGTTATATGAAAAACCGATGTTAACAAACTTGTGTTATTTATGAGTATGCCACTATATTTTTGTTAACATCGATTTTATAAAAAATTAATCTTAATGTAACAATGTTAAATCCATTATTTGTAGTAGTGAATACTGAATTTAGGAACTAGTTAGATTTATGTGATTAATTTTTCATAACAACAATTAAATAAAAAGATCACATTAAAAAACAAATACAAATAAATCAATGTTAATGTAACAATGTTAAAACTATTATTTGTAGTAGTGAATACTGAATTTAGGAACTAGTTATATTTATGTGATTAATTTTTCATAACAACAATTAAATAAAAATATCACATTAAAAAACAAATACAAATACAAGAACCTAAGTGAAAAACAAAATAGTTGGCTGACCTATTAAAATATTGACAAATAATTCAAGGGCATATGAAATAATTTAACCTATGGATGCAGAGAATCAAATAAGTTTTTTGAAAACCTTAAATAAGTAAAATATTAGTCATATACTTTGGACAGTAAAAATTTATCACTACTACAAATGTTATTTTTTATGACGTTGTTTCTAAGACAATTCTATGTGGAACTGTCTTAAAAAGTATTGCGATGACAATTTTATAATTAGTGAAATAAAAAAAGCTTTTTACGATTGACATTCTAAGACGGTTATTAAAGAATGTATATTGGGGCAATCCTGTAATTTTATGGAATGAAAACTACAACGGGTTTTACTTAAAAACCGCCTTCATTCTCATTCCCAAATTTAAAGTGCAAATCCAAGCTCCATTCTAGGGTTTACTACTTTTTCCCCAGGGTCACATGAAGCGTACCTCTCCCTCGCATTACCTCAGCCTTCTCATCTGCTCTCTCCCCTTCGTCCCCTGTCGATCCTTTCTCCGATGATGTCTTCGCCAAGTTCCTCCTCACTCCCCTGTCATAATCACAACATCAACATTTCCAAAACGACACCAAGGAGGTTCGAAATGACGATGACGATGAGGACTGCGTGAACAACGGTGTCGTTTCGTTCGCGAAGATCCTCACTCCCTCCGATGCCAACAACGACGACGGCTTCTCCGTGCTGCACTTCTGCACCGACTCGTGCTTCCCTTCGCTGGACTTCCGTGCCAATCCGCCTGTCCAGCTCCTCTCTGTCGCCGACATCCGCGGCGTCGAGTGGCACTTCCGCCACATCTATCACGGCACACCGTGTCGCCACCTCTTCAGCACCGGCTGGAGCAAGTTTGTCAACCACAAGAAGCTCGTCGCTAGCAACACCATCATTTTCGTCAAGGACTCCAACGGTAGCGTCTCTGTCGGAATCCGTTGTGCGGCTTGGTTTGTGGCTGCGATCGAGACTCCGCTGCCTGTAGAACGGGAGGATTTTCGTGGTCCGCGATGAGGAGAGTGACTGCGGAGGCCGTGGCGGTATTTTGATAATGCAATTGTTCCTAAATTTTAATTATGAAATATGGAGAAAAGAAACACTCAACTGCACACATGGGAGGTAGTGTTTTTTTGTCTTCTTATAGGTTGGGTTCAGTGTGCCTTATTGATTAGTTATTCTCTAGGAATGTTTGTTATACATATACTATAATACTCCTTCTCGTCTCGAATATACACAAAGAAAAACCTTGTGTCTTGGTCTCAAGTATAAGCAAATTTCAACTAACTTTACCTAATTTGTTATTATTGATGTAAAAATCTATGTTTCCTAGTCTTCGAGATACCATTGAAGATTTAAGGCGTTCATTGCAACCTAAAAAGAGTGCTATTGAGGCATTGCAACAATTAGTTGCAGAAAAGGAACAGGTACAAATGATTTGTTTATTTTCATTGTTGAAGTGTTTATTTGATTTGGATCTCTTATATGTTTATTTAATGTTTTTTCTTGCTGACGTTTGATTATAAGTTTGTCTCATGCAGATTTTTGCATATACAACTTAACTCCATACTCTATTTATGGCTGTAAACTAAACAATTGATGCTTTGCATGTGACTAGTTAATACATAGCAAAGTGGATTTTATAGCCAACTTGTTTCTCAATCACAGATTTACTTTTAGGCCAAAATATATTAATATGTCTACTTCATTCCTTTAAATGGTGTTCCGGACTGAGTCCATTGGGATCCTCTAATGTGACAAGACAACATTTTAGAAATGAAATCTTTCTTTGTCCAACTTAAGTGTTTGCTTTATGTGTTTTTGTCCTCTCCGATTCAAACACCTTTTATGACTTCTCAGATATTTTTCATGACTTTTTATGATATTTTAAAGGCCTATTGTTGTAACTTTTGTCTGCAGTAATAACTGTGTCATGAAACTTGTGTATTTCTGTTATTTGGAAGCACATCACTTAAAAGTTGTTGTATATAACTATGTTCCTTGAACAAAATTGTTGACTCAGATGTTGGAAGATATGAGAGGGTTGCTTCAGGCTGCTGAAGAAAAAAGGCAAGCGGCACTAGCTGAGCTCTCAGCTAAACATCAAAAGGTACATGAACTCTAGCATTTTTGGTTGACTGTTTTCATAGTTTATCTTTTAAGAGGACACCATATCTTTGTGTATTCTTTCATCCCTCTTCGAATTTCTTTTACTGAATTAAAGGTTATATTCTATATAATTTGTACTGTGTATTTAGAATCTAGTTGTGCTTTGGCTTCAACACAATGTTTGTTTCTGCAGAATATACAGAGTTTGGAGGCTCAACTTAATGATGCATTGTTCGACAAAAGTAAGGCATTTTTTTTCCATAACAGTGATGATTATGTGTAGGTCAATTGGTCCTACACCTACACCAGGCCCAGTTATACCAGAAAACAGCATCATTCAATCCCAAAGGATTGGTGGACTGAGGATGTGTCCGATCTTAACATAGATCTTTTCAGGTGCATATTAATGGCTATTAAATTCTCTGGCTTAGTCCTTTTAGTTACATTTAGTTACTGATAGTTGTTATGACAAATGATAATCTATTGAACTTGCATTAAAAAATATGGCTTTGGCTTTGTTGCTCAATATTAGAACTTGCAATTGGAGCATTGAAGTATTCAAATTTGATTCTTCCCCATGTACACAGTTAACATAAACCATAGAAAGCGGCACTTGCAATTTGCCAGCGATAGTTTCTAAACTCTGTTTTACTGCTGCAGCACATGATTGACAAGGGGTCTTGTAGGCTTTCGCTTTATATATTATCTTTCTGTTTGTAGAAACCTCTAAGTCGTGATTTGCAATTCTCATGAGCTCAATATTTAGTTTCAAAACTGACAAAAATAAGCTTTCTTTCTTTCTTCACAGTTACTGTTAGTGAAGTAGAGG
The DNA here is from genome assembly GCF_000004515.6 of Glycine max. Classification (NCBI taxonomy): domain Eukaryota; kingdom Viridiplantae; phylum Streptophyta; class Magnoliopsida; order Fabales; family Fabaceae; genus Glycine; species Glycine max. The sequence continues at coordinate 45,128,784 of NC_038254.2, read as the reverse complement.
TCTTGCATGAACTCTACACGAAGTTGAGAAATTCAATTATTGAAGATGGTCTTATTCACAAGGTGAGTTAGGCTTTTAAGTCTAATCCATGCTCTTTAGTGAAATATATGATATCAACCAGGAATCTGTGGAGTCTCCCTTGCACCATCGCGGCAAGTGTGTGAATCCCTTTCTCTCTCTCTGTTTTGAGTCACCGATCCACACTAACTTTTCTAAGGCCAATAATTCTGCATTTTTTGTTTGTTTTATTGTAGCATGAGATTTACTATTGCACCCCTGTTTACCAATGCTCCTAATTTTCTAAGGTTTGTAAAATTTCTCTCAATGCTCCTAATTTTCTTTACATGCTCTAGACTAACTCTTTCAGTGTTTTAAAAAAAATACGCTCTAACACTCTTTGTACATTACATTAATGATTAACCCCATTAATTATTTTAAAATATTACACTATATATCTATAACTATTATAAAAGGAATAACTATTTGGTATCATCTTTTCTTCTGAACATTTTTATCTTTAATTATTATAAATTAGTGTAACATTTTATTTTAATTCTCAACAACAATTATATCTTTTAAAATAAATTACACCAACAATAAAAGTGTTCCCTTTTATTGCCTGTGAGTTAAAATGTTGTAATAGTAAACCCTTTTCCATTGTTTTTTTTTTTCTTTCCAGATTCCTAACGGGCAACATGCTAAGTGGTAATGTACGTGAGTCAGTCTTGATGGATGGAAGCAGTCTGTATATTTCTTACTCAGTGAATTCAACTTTAATATTGCAAAACGTATATTTTATTGTTCCAATGCAAGTGTATTATGAGCTGTTGATATTCTTGCAATCAGTAGGATGAGGGAGCTAGAAATTTAAATTTTAATTTCACGTATATATCTTTCTGCTTCTCTGTATAGGAATTCCTAAATTTGTTTTGTGAGAAAATTATTTTTATTAGGTTACAAATTTTTCTTGTTTATAGATTTTTTTATTCCTCTGCAACACACTATGTACCAAAGTTTTCTAGCAAATGAATATGTTATAAGTCTTCTGGTTCAACTGCTGTAAAATAGCATCTTGGATAGATTCTGCATGAACTGAAGAATATGATTCTGTTATAAGTCTTTTTCTGTTGTTTTAAGAATTTGAGTGAACTTGAGGAGGGGGGGCTTCTTCCATGTTCAAAGATCTCCAATTGTCCTGCATGTAAGTATATATACTTATTCTATATTTGGGCCCTCTTGCATATTGGTGTCATTAATTACACTTCCCTAGTCATAGAGATAGTGTAACTCATGTGTATTTCTTGTGTATGTGTGATGAGCATTTTCTACTTCTTATTATCTGAAACCATGACTTTTGTTTAGACTTTAGATTCTGATTGTAGTTTGTTTAGATCACCCCATCAAAGTTTTTATTTAACAAAATCAGATTAATTGGATAAGAAATCATCCTTAATAGTGTCACTCTTGTGCATATCACAAGTGCTGCTAAGACTGTGGTAAAAGATCATAGAGTCAATTCCATGTTAAGCAAGAAAATAGAAAAAAGAAAACAAAAAATGATTCATATATGTTTGTTCAGATTCTATTCCCTGCAATGAAGGACATGGGCTGCAGGTTTCTTACAAGCAGCTTGGCGAACACGGCACATCGTTCTTTCACTGATCCCTCCTACGGGCAAGCCCATTTAATAAACTTCATATTTTTTTAGTGAAAACCCATGCCACTAAGAATTTAACAATAAATTAAGTGTTGAACTTAATTTCATTAATTTTAAAAGTACAAGAAATGATTCGAGCAATTGAAATCATCTGAACCAAACCACTCATTTAATAAAATTTAGGATAAAAAATAAATTACATGAAAAATATATAAATGCTTTTAATATTTTAAAAACATAACAAGCATTTAACACTCACTTCATCAGTAAGATGATTAATAAGAAGATATTATATCACCATATAGAAATATTCTTATAAATATTTTTTATGTTGTAAAAAGTGTTAGGAAACAAGGGACACACATGCAAGTCATATGAAGCTAGCCACGACTTTTGTTCTGATTGTAGTTTGCTTTGATCATCCTATCGAAGTCATTAATTTTAACAAAGATTGGATAGGCATTTATGTTAAACACAAGTTAGCAATCATATGATTGGACCAACCTTAGTAGACTTCATCTTGAATATTGCACAAAGAGCAAGCTGTTTGTCTGAATTAAAGGAATAGCATGAGGTTATTTGGACGAAAGATTCCAATAAAAATATCTGTTAGATTAATTTGTTTAAATCTAAATAACATTTTAAAAACCATTTATTGAATAAGTACATAAGATTTAATTATCAGAATAATCAGAAAAATGTTTTTTAAAGCAAAAATAATTGAGACAAGCACGTTTAAATAACATAAAGTTGCTTATTCAATTGAAATAAATAGATAACTAACTTGATTCAGCAAAATGTTAATTTGTCCATAGGTTCTATTCTCCGCGATGGAGGAAATGGGCAGCATGTTTGATTCAAGCATCTTGGCGCAGATAGTTAATATTTGAAAGTTTATTCGGCATTAGAACTAAGCTTCTTAATATTTGAAAATTGTAGTTCTAGCTAATTTAAATATTTTGGCACCATTTTCTTTTGAGATAATTAGATCTCATGATTTTTTTTTTCTTTTCCAGATTCTAAACCTTGTACAAACCAAAAAAATGTAAGGCATAAGATAATCGTTGGAGTTGGATTTGGAGTTACAGCTCTATGCCTTTTATCATAGTTGGAATCTTTTGGTGGAAGGGCTACTTCAAAGGAATAATTAGGAAAATAAAAGGTAATTAAATACTATCATGTGTTTACCATTCTGAAATTATCGGTACATACCTATTTTTTACCATTCTCAAACGTAAATGTAAATTAATTTACATTATCGGTACATAGTTTGATTTTTCATTCTATTATTTTCTTGTTTTCATTTTTGAATATTTGGATAAGGAGTAAAAATAATTAAGATATTAAAAAATTCTCCTTATTTTATATATATATATATATATATATATATATATATATATAATTGCGTACAAATATAAATTCTCTATTAAAAAAATTACAAGATTATTATCAATTATATTCGTAAGTAAAACATGACTTACATATGACAATATAGTGCCAAATATTGTTATACTCTTTATGCTGGGATATTCAAGCATAAGAATTTACACGGCCTTACTTCTCCTACTTACTAGTGTGTATTATGCTTAAGTATGTTAATTAATTTTTTACATATTTTCTAATTGAATAATAATCTTTTGTTAATTTCATGAGATCTATAAAAGGCATGTTAACGTGGTTTTTATGTATCTCCTTTGATTTGTATGTATCTTCTGCATATAATTTTATTTAATGATTATAATGTTTTTATTACTCCTATTAGCTTTTTTTTTTTTAATTTTACAATGTCATCCCGGTTCAATTTTTTTAATTTTTTTAAAACACATTCTAAGACGATTTTACGAAAAATCGTCTTAGAATCCTCAAAATATTTTAATTTTTTTTGAAAAAATATTCTAAAACAATTTTTTGAAAAATCATGTTAAAAAGACCGTTCTTAATGAAGAGTTGTCGTAAAAAGTCTATTATTTTTAGACAATTTTTCAAAAAACCATCTTAAAACTTTCTATGACTCCGCTTAAGATCACCGTTAATAACCATGGCTGAATGTATCTTTTAACCAATGTAAAAAGTGTTTTTACTAATAGTGTATGCATAGAAACATAATTTATGGTTTCTCATATTATTCAAACTATATGTATATCTTATGCCATATACAGGGGAGGAGGCAGGTGAAAAAATATTAGGATTTCTGGGTTCACCTTTAAAAAGTATTAGTTGATAGAAAAATTTATAGAACGCACAAGAGGGTAGTTTGTTCCAAAATTACAATGGATGATCGGGTTGCTTAAAAATAATGCATTCCTTATAAGCTAAGAAACTTCTTAATTATGAACAGTTAAATACTTGATTAAAATCAACTTGTGCTATACCGATTGATAGAATGTTGACAACAAATGTTTACTAAAAATTGTACGAGGAATTGAAGTTATGTTTCATCTAAGAACAAATAAGATAACATGGAGTCATGGGGAGCAGGCAATTAACAATTGTTCTGCCTTGTTGAATTCTGAGAGAAAGACACACGAAACTAAACAAGAACACATGGTTATGTTTAAGAACAGGAGATAAACCTAACCAACGACATAAGCATGAGTCGTTTGGAGGAACACGAAACACAAGATTTAATTCAGCAACAAAATCATTAACAACAATCTAAGTTGTGAAACCCCCATCTACACATATAACCTGTCCAGTGATGTATGATGCAGCCGGAAGGCAAAGAAAAGCAACTAATGCTGATATCTCTTTAGTTTCTCCCATGCGACCAACAAATGTTTGAGACACTACTCCATTTATAGACTCATTCCCTTCCGAAGAATTCTGTAAAACAATCATTATGAATATTATAAGAAAATGAATAATGTTAAACATCCATTCAATTTTGGGGTGAATTGGGGTAGATGGTGGAAAGTGATAAAGAGAAAGAAAAAGTGGGGAGATAAAAAGAAAATTGGATGAAAGTGAATTGTAAGAAATTGTGGTGTATGTTTCATTACTCTAAGAAAGTGAATATTAGAAATTTGCTTTGAAAAGGAATAGCGCGCGCACACACACACACATATATATATATATATATATATATATATATATATATATATATATTACTTTGACAAGGAGAAATATAATATTAACTTAGTGATGAAAAAAGAAAAAAAAAAGAAAGAAATCGTGGATTTAAACCTCACATTAACAAAAAAATTAATAATTAAAAAATATCTACAATTGATCTAACATTAAGACAGTATAATTAAGCTCTAATATCATATTAATAGATCCAGCATAACTGACTCTTAAAAAACCTAGTTCCATATAGGAGGGTTGTTCAAGTTTTATAAGTAATATTTTGTTCATATTTTTAATCAATGAGGCATATCTAACACTAATAAAAGAAGGAAAGACAACCAATTTGTATAAGAAATTAATATTAATTAACTACAAACAATCACAATGATCATACAAAATATTATTTAATAGCAATGATTATATTATTTCTCCACAAAATACTAAAGGGGAACCATATCTTGATCTTAGAAACCAGTATATATGGAAGCATACCAGGTCAAATTATTATATCCAGTTTTGTAAGATTAATTAGATTAAGGGAAAATAATGAAAATAAGTTTTGCAGTTTGAATATCAATCTTGATATGCCTACAGCTACCCCTTGATAAACATAAATGAATAATAAATTATACCACGATACACTCCAAAAGTTTAGTCTTAACAGGTCCAGGGGCAACAGCATTTGCACGAATATTATCCTTTGCCCATTCCAATGCCAAGTTTTTGGTGAATTGATTCATGGCTCCTGGGTAAAATTATTTATATTCAGATAGAGTATCTCAGATGCATCAAGCTTGATTCACATCACAGTTACGGAAAACGTAGAAAATGATCGAAACATACCTTTAGAGGCTGCATAAACAGAGAACACAGGAAGAGCTTTTAAACCTGCTACGGAAGAAATAAATACTATGCTCCCATTCCCAGAATCTTTTAGAAGTGGGTGTGCAACTTGACACAAATGGTAAACGGACTCAAAATTGGTGCCCATTATGGCTGATATATCCTCTGCTGTGTAATCTGTTATCTTCTTTGTTATATTTGTAGCAGCATTGTTCACCTGAAAGAGAACCACATAATTATTAAATCAATTCAAATATGGGAATATCTAAAAGACGAATCCAAAAATATACGAAAAGTCACATAGCTACTAATAAGGAGATAATTGAAAAATAGCTAGCGTGTTGACAGAGAATATTTTCACCTCTTACTATGCATTAATTAAATCCAATTCCTCCAATCGAAAAATAAATAAACTCAATTCTTTAAAAAATATATGCTAATACATTTGAATTTTTTTTATTATATTCAGTTTAGTTCCTTGTTTTTAAAAAATTTAATTTAGTTCTTATGATTTTTAAAATAAGTCAAAATGATCATTGAGAAAAAAATATCTTTTTAAATTTTGGAACACGATTTGAAACCTATTTTTAACTTAAAAGATACAAAATTTGTCTTATTAGGTTCACATGCATAAAAATTATAAAACACAACTAATGTTCAAGCAAAAAAATCATAAACATGATAAAAATTGTATGAAAAATGAATCTAACAAATAATTAAAAATAAAATTTCACCATGTTTTTGTTCTTTTTATAGTTTGACTCGAACATGAGTTGAGTTCAAAGTTTTTTATGTAAACATATTTAAAAAGATAAATTTCTGGTATTGAATTACATCATGAATGAATTGTTTCATAAGTCCATTTTAACTCAAAAAAAAAAAAACAAGGATATTTTTTATGTAAAAAATAAGAAAAAAAAATTGAATACAATTGAAAAGACGAAGGAAAGTATTTTAGCCGAAAATATAAGAGAGTAAGTTTTTAGTCTCTAACTTTTACAAAATTAGTTTTAGATTTTTGAACAAAAGTTTGATTAGTCAATGCGGGTTAAATTTTTTTCCATTAAGATTTTTAATTTTGAATAAAAGTTTGACTGATTAAAAATTTTAAACTTTTTAAAATTTTGATTTTTAGTTTTTGAACAAAAGTTTGAATCCCATTATTTTAATTTATTTAATAGGACTTGATCAAACTTAAATTTTTAAAATGTTTAGAAACCTTGATCGGTTAAAATTTTATTCAACGACTGAAAAAAAAACCTTAATGAAAAAAAAAATGTAAAAACCTTGACCACTCTAATTTTTGTTAAAGGACTTGAAATTAAACTTCCAAAAAGTGTAGAGACTAAAAGTTTGATGATGAAGGGAGAAAAGAAGAGGGAGATGTGGTGAATTCATATCCTTCCTTCTACTAAGAAAAAACTAACAACTAGCATGTTGGGAAAAAGAAAACCTGCAATTATGTCAACCTATATTTGTTTAACTTTCATTCAGAAGAGGAGAAACAAAATCAAGTGGTTGAATCTTACTAGAATATTGAGCTTTCCATGAAAGATGGAGCCAACAATTTCCATTAATCTTTTACGTTGGTCAGAACATAGTAAATCACATACTGAACCAGTCACATTAAGTCCCTTGCTTTTCCACTCTTCTAAACATTTATCTATATCATCTTGATTACGTGCACATATATGAACAGTTGCTCCAAACTCAGCTAACTCTTCAACAATGGCATGCCTAATTCAAAAAAGAAAAATTTAAACGAGTGAAAGCAAATTAAGGCATGCACCAAATAATCAGAGACAAGACAAAGTGACAAACGAACCCTATGCCTCGGGTGCCTCCTGTGACTAGAGCTGTCATTCCATGGAGAGACCATCTTTTGTCCTTCATGACCCACTTTGTTTCAGCCATTGTCAATGAGCTCCCTAGAAAAGGAAAGGCAGAAGCCAAAATAGTTTTTTGTGATATGGATGATGAGTGGGGTTTTGAGAAGCCAAAATGGTTTTCTGTGATATGGATTTGTGGTCCTAAATTTTCCTGACCTTATCGCCAAATACGTACAGAAAGGCACGCGGCAGGCACGGGCAGTACCGATTTTAATTAATTGTACTTTGCGAAAAGTCTCATCATGTCAGCTTGAAGTAAAGACTCATTTAGTTATTGGATTAGTACCGTTCCATAATACAATGGTGGTTATGAATTAAAAATACTACTAAATATCACATGAGTTATGACGATCATAAATAGATATGATAATTTTCGTAAACTAGATTAAAAAAAATTGTTATTTACAAATAAATAGAGTTTAAAAAAAATGATGAGATTTTATAAATAAATAAATAAGGAGATATAATTATTAATTAAAATAATGATTTGAGAAAAAATAAAAAGGGTTTTTATTTATTTGTTTGATATAGAATAAAATAAAGTTTGCTTTTATAAAATAATAAATAAATAAATAGAGTAAATAATAGGTCGTAAATGTCCCTAGCTATAAATAGCAACATGCTAGGTCAGTTTTTAGACTGACTCATTAGTCTCTTTTACCTCACAATTTCGTTTCTTCTCTCTTCTCCCAAAACCTTCTCTTTTTCTCGCAGGCCATCTAACCTATCTCAAAAAAACGATGATCTCGGACTCGTTCACCGTTCGATCGTCGTGAAATTTGAGCACTATGTTCGCAGCCCAATTCCGAGCATTCTCACCGTTGGAATTTTGATATCATGTTTGAGCTGAGAGAAATACCTTTCGCATTGTAACATTTTCCTTTCCCGTAGAAACTCAAAATGGTCTCAGTAAAATTACGATCTCGGTTTCGTTAACCGTTGGATTTTCATGAAATTTGGATATGTTGTTCGAAATTCAATTTCGCACACTTTCACCGTTGAGATTTGCGAGATAATATTCGTGGAGGGAGAAAAAGAAATCTCATGAAGACAGTACAAGTGGAGGCTTCAATCTCTTCTCCGTCTCTCTGACGTTTGAGAATTCTATCGGAGCAATCGGGGGAATAATTGGAGGAATCTCAGGGAACCGCTAGAGATGCTGCTATCGCTGGCTGAAGACACGTGAGTCCGCTTAGAGGTAAGGGATGAGTTATTCACAATTGGGAATTAGTGAGAACATGTGTAGGGATCCTTAGAGATATCAATTGGAATGAGTTTTGGGGTGTTTTTGCAATTTTTATTTTATCCTTTTAATTATTACAGTGAATTATATATGTTTGATGAATCAGTTGATGTCCCAATGAGAAATTGTTATGAAATTGATGTGTTCTTGTGTTGAGTGTGAACCCCTTAGAAAAATTAAGCTTTGTTTATTAACGTAAATTATATTTTAAATAATATTATTCAATGACTTATTTTATACAAATTATTATCTTGTTCTAATTTTTCTACGACGATGATCAACATGTTATGTGTATATAATTATTGTAATACTAGAATAATAAATTAAAGGAAATTGTAAGGTTAATGTATAGTGGTAATTTCTTTTGATGTAATATTAAATTAATTGTTATAGAAATCCTTTGATTGAAATAAATGTTGTTTAATTTACTATATACATATACATATATATGTTTTGTATCATGCAAATATTATTATTGTGTGATGTGTTTGAGTTATAAGGTGTAATAAGTTATTATAATGGTATTATAATATTATAGTGAAGATTGAGTAGTACAAAGTTGAATGTGTCAATTTGCGAGATACATGTAAAAATGAGATGATTGATGTGATATTATGAGATGTTAAATTGTGGACATGATATTTGATTGTGAATAAGTGTGTGTTTGACACTTGATGTGACAATAATTATATTGTGAGCTATGAATTATACAATAACCCGATCAGTGTTATTTTGAGAAAAACGTTGATGCACAGTGTTTAAGACAAAATGTAGGTTTCCTATTCAGGAACCAGTGTTAAATTGTAACACAATGTGTTAAACGTGTTTGAAACACGAGTGTGAGGTCGGGGGTATTGTATAATTCATGAGCAGTGCTTATAAATTAAATATGTGATGGTGGATTGTGACATTATGAGATGTGAAATTATGAATGAGTTTTGGTTGTAAATAAGTGTGTGATTAATTCTTGATGTGACATTATTTGTGTTGTAAGTTGTGAATTGTACAATAACCTGACCAATGTTATCTTGAGAAAAGTGTAAATGCGCAGTGTTAAAGAGAAAGTGTAGGTTTCCTATTTAGGAACCAGTGTTAAATTGTAGCGCAATTGTGTTAAACATGTTTGAAACATGAGTGTGAGGTCGTGGTATTGTATAGTTCATGAGCAGTGCTTATAAATGAAATATGTGATGAATTGTGGAATAATATGTTGCCTTGAGATTATAATATTGTTATTGAGATTGAGTAAAAGTGTAAAGTAGAACAGGTGTTGAATTGTGAGATACGTGAAAACATGTGATGGTGGATTGTGACATTATGAGATGTGAAATTGTGAATGAGTTTTTGTTGTGAATAAATGTGTGATTAATTCTTGATGTGACATTATTTGTGTTGTAAGCTGTGAATTGTACAATAACCCGACCAGTGTTATCTCGAGAAAAGTGTAAATGCGCAGTGTTAAAGAGAAAGTGTAGGTTTCCTATTTAGGAACCAATGTTAAAGAGAAAGTGTAGGTTCCTATTTAGGAACCAGTGTTAAATTGTAGCGCAGTATGTTGTACGTGTTTAAGACACGAGTGTGAGGTCGTGGGTATTGTATAATTCACTAGCACTGTCTGTGTGCTAAAATGATTTTAGGGGTTGGACCTAAATCAGGAGGGAGAGGCCCTGACGGACTCTTCAGAGTGTAGGCCTTGGGGGTCATCGGGTTTGAGTGCTCCTTTAAGCCTATGCTGATCCCATATGGTTGGAGCATTCTCGCAAAACATCGTGACCCTGACTGGTCTCCCTATGATTTTACTTAGTGAGAGTGACCTGGCAAACCCATTGTGTGGTGTGTCTTGTTATGTACTCCTAAGCGCCCCAGGGTGATTTTTCACTGACATAGTACCACATTGCATGTAGGCTTGAGTCTTAGCATAATTGTCTCATGCGCTTGCTAATTGTTTATTATGAAATTGAGGTGTTATTATGTCTTGATCAGAGCGTGTGATTCTTGTGTAATGTGATTGATGATTGAAAAGTGTGATTGATGGATGAAAAGTGAACTTTGAATGACAAAGTAGTGGAATTACGTGAATTACATGTAAGTAAGTTTTATTTGGTTTATATGATATGTATATCTAGTTGTCTTGTTTCTCTATTAATTAGGAATATGATAACTTACTCCCAGTTTGTTGTTTGTGTTTGGATCCTGTGATGATCTTGAACTTTGTGTTCGGGGGAGCAGATGACTAGGTGAACTGCTTTAAGGAATATTGTGCTAAAGGACGTCGGGACACAACGCTCTGATAAGATGTGACATTGGGATATAAGTTTTTATGTTAATTTTATGATGTTAGTCTATTTTATTTCACCTCACTGATTTAACAAAATATTTTTGTAAATTTGACGGCCTTATTTTGAGCCGAATATATTTTTAATGAGTTTATTTGGTAATTGAAATGAATGTGAACCTTTTACCCATTTGATTTTTGTTTACCAATATATTTTATTTATTTATACATATGTCGGGGTTGAGGGTGTCACATGAATCCATCACAAATTGCTAGTTGAAAAAATAGGTTTAAAAAATTACATCTTTATATGAAAGATAAAAAATAGTCTTGAGTCTTGACTAATGATGTAAAATTCCTAGTTTTAAAAAAATAGATTTAAATATATTTTTTACTATATAGTTTAGCATTTTTTCATTTTTGTCCTTACAATTTATTTTTTCGTTTTAGTTCTTATCAAATATGTGTTTTATTTTTCGTCTTTAAAACACTTCAAATAACATTTTTCACTGATAAAAATATTTTTTTTTTACTTTTCAAAATATTATCTAACACGCTTTACACTAAAATAAAATAAAAACTTATAGAAACAAAAATGAAAAAAAGTGTTAAATCATGAAGACAAAAAATATATTTAACCCTAAAAATTATTGGAAATATTATCGTGTGTACCAGAGAAGTAATTAATTATGCTCAATTCATATGAACACAAAAATACTATACTTAATTATAGAAGATACTAGACAACGTTAAATGGAAAGAGTGGTTCAGTGAACACCAGAGTTCAATCAGCAAAGTGGCTCATTCTTATTTGTAACATCATTAATTGTAATTTTCAGACGTGTAACCACCTTCTACACATATATTTATATTCCTCAAGTTATATAAATAAAAGACCTAATTCTAAAATTTGTCTTTTTATTTTGTCTATTTCACAAAATTGATCCCCTTATTTTTAATTTATTATTTGAGTCTCTCTATATTTTAAAATATTCTTAAAATAAGGAAACACATTTTTTTACCATTACACTCATGTACTCTTTTGAATATATAGTATAAAATATAGTATTAATATAAGTTTTATACAAAAATAATTCAAAATTTATTTATTTTTCTTTTTTAATTTATTATATTTTTATAATCTCATATATTATCTTTTAAAATATTATATATAAAATATTAAATTCTATTTTCACATAAATTAGAATATGTATATTTATATAAGTTTTATTTTTATCTTATATATTATATTTATCTTTTAAAATAATGCTTGTGATTTAGTGACAACATCTCTCTCTCTCTCTCTCTCTCTCTCTCTCTCTCTCTCTATATATATATATATATATATATATATATATATATATATATATATTTTCATGTTAATTATTGTAATATAAATAAAAAGTAATGTCAATAAATCACATACATAACATTTTAAAAATAGAAAATATTGTAATTTTATTTAATTATGTATCTTTACTATATAATTTAATTATTTAAAAAAATTGCATACCTGATTAAATAAAGTTAAATATAAATAAAAATACTATTATTATAAATAATAAGAATATTTTAATATAGGTAAAAAATATTGTCATTAAATCGCATATATAAATATTTTATAAGATAATAAAATATTGTCATTTTATAAAATTATAATTTATATAAAAAAATTTATATTAAAAATAAAATTTATATTATATATTTACTGTATAAAATAAATTTTGAATAATATGATAAAAATACATAAGATTATAAAAATATAATATATAAAATAAAAATAAAGCTTATATAAGCATACATATTCTAATTTATGCGAAAATAGAATTTAATCTTATGTATTATATTTTAAAAGATAATATATAATATTATAAAAATATAATAAATTAAAAAAGAATAAATTTAAATTTTGAACTATTTTTGCATAAAACTTATATTAATACTATATTTTGCACCAAATATCCAAATAATCATGTGGGTGTAGTGGTAAAGAAGTCTCTCAATCACTCTAAGGACCATGGTTAGTCAATGGTTAAAATCAGTCTTGTAGACTAAAATAGTAAATTTTGAAATATATGGAGACTCAAATATTGAATTGAAAAATAGGAGAATCGATTTGGTGAAACAGACAAAATAGGGGGATCGATTTTACAATTAAGCCTAAGTAAAAACATAACTAATAAGGAACATAATCAATAAATATGAGACAAGAAAATGAGTTTTCTTGGTATAATCAAAAGATATCTAAAGTTTCTTATTTAGTACCCAACTAATCTCTTTTCATGTGATTGACCTATTTTTGAAGCAATGTGATGTCTCTACACTACTAAAAAAAATAGTTTTTTATGACGCACCTTTTAAGACGATTCTCAAAAAACCATCACCGTATATAAGACGGTGGCAATTTCATAAATATGTGGTGTTTCAACAAAGACGGTTTTTACAAAAATTGTCTTAGAAAATACCATTCCAAGATGATTTTTCAAAAACCGTCTTGGAATAAGATATTCAAAGTCAGTTTTAGTGGAACTCTCTTAAATGGACCTTTGAATTTTTATACTTTCTCTTTTCGTGGCCTATTGATTTTTCATATTCTCTTTTTTATTCTTTGAAATGGAAAAGAGCAGGGTTTCTTCTCTGCTCTCAAAGACAGGGTGGTTTGTGTTCTTGCTCCACCAACCCCACCTGAACTATATCCCCTATCATGGGTCTCCTTTGCCACAAAAAGCGCAATCCTAGCTCAAATTCCTCTGTCCAAATAATTACTTTTGGAACAACCTAAACCCCATCATGACCTTGGAGGTTCAGCCAGCGTTTGTAGACTTAAAAGTTAGAGTTTCGTTGCTACTGCGAACTAGGGAGTTTGGAGAGGATTCAGAGGAGAAGCTCGTCAGATAAAAGAAAGGTTTGGTCCATGATGATTGGTGTGGAATTGGGGATTAGTGTTTTAGATTTGGGGTCAGAGAGGTGCATGGTGAGGAGCATAGGGTTGAGGGGCTTTGTGGTGGCGGTGGTGGTGTTGAGCTAGGGCTTTAGTAGTGGTGTTGTTGGTAGAGGAGTGAGTCTATGGTTTGGGTGAAACGACATCATTTCAATGGAGTAGAATAGTGTTTTTGTGATAGTGTTGTTGTTGTTAAGAAGCTTGGCATTCCCGATTGACAGTAAACAACTTGAGTTGAGTAGAGTGGTGTTGGTGTTCTTGGGATTTTGTTTTTTGTTCGGCATTGTTTGTGGAGGTATGTGTCTATCTATCTAACAACTAAATCATGGGTCTGAATTTTTATTATTTTGCAATCATTTATTTTCTTTTTTTGCTTTTTCTTTTTTGTTCATGGTTTTAGTTGAATGATTTGGTGTAGTGTGGTGTGGTGTGTGGACCGATTTGGGGGATTGAAAGCACTAGAGACAAATTTTCCCTTCATGGTGTAGCATTACATAGAATTACTAGACATCATACATGTGATATATTGTTAATTCGCATGCAATTGAACCTCAGGTTTATGTGTTGTTTTGCTTTTAATATATTTTAGTGTTTAATAATTAAAACACATTGTGTGAGCTTTTAAAATACCTACTCATTATGTTAAAGTGTATAAGATGATTTTATTGTATGAGAGAAGTTCAATTCATTTACTTTCATATTTTATTTTCCTATAAGTATTTGTAGAGAAATTTATCCAAATATAGTCTTAATACATGAAAGACAGACCAAACCAAATAATTTGTAAGAAAATTATGACTTTACATCTCAAATCATAGGGTGACACTAATTTTTAAGTGTAACAGATCATTGAATAATTCTGCTGGGAACATTCATCTCAAAGACTGGAACATTTGGATCTTGAATTGGAGGTGTTACTAATAGGAGCATGGCTCAGAGTCTGTAAGGTATAAAAGGTGGAGGAGGATCCATCAATCTAAGCACCACTGCAACAATCAGTTCCTTAATGACAAGGGAATTGGATGACATCTCTTCTGCATCAAAGAAGCAGGTATCTTCAACAAGAAGTAAAACTCAAACACTTCTTGTTTCTATTCCCTATGGCAGTACAACCCAAAAAAGACTACAACAAAGAAAATCATCAATTGAAGTCGGTAGCAGTGGAAGCAGTAAAATTACAAACCATAGAGGACCTGGCAATGGCATGCCCCAAAAAACAAAAATTAATGGCAGAAATACATAGAGAATATCCATATTGGGTTCTGATAAATGTTCAATGGTAAGAACTCCAGTGAGGGAGAAAAAGGATAAAAAGATACCTGACATTGTTGAAATTGTGGACATAAAATATGGGAATGCAGAAAAGGCTTGGGCTACACCTTTGGCAAGTCGTCTTAAGAAGCTCAATTTTCCAAAGCTATCCAAGAGCATTATCTAGACCTGAAATTTTTAAAGGCTGAGGTCCCATTTGGCCAACCTGTTAGAATAGTAATTCCTATTAGTGGTAGTTATTTCTCTGTTTTAGACACATGGGGTATACAGACTTTCTGTTATAAATAAAAGGCTCGTGAACGTGCATATGTGTATGTAACTTTGTACCTTTCACAGAATAAACCATTTATTTCTTGCTTTCTTTCTCTTTTCCTTAACAAGTGGTATCAAGAGCCTTAACGATTCTAGGAATCCAAGATCAAGGATGGGTCAAGACGGTGGCAATCTTCTGGCAAATCTATCGATCCTCAACGACAAGAATTGACATCGGTGGTATGCACATATGAAGGTGATAGTTGGGTATCAAGAAGTCCTTGAGATCGTGGAGAAAGGGTATTCACCGCTTGCAGACGATGCTACAAAAGAATAGAAGGTGGCATATAATGAGAATAAGAAGAAAAACTACAAGGCTTTATGTTTGTTGACAACTAGATTATACAAGCAGAAGGCACTGGAG